>NW_008675169.1:0-331 GCF_000695815.1 Acanthisitta chloris
GTGGCCGTGGGCTAGGGGAGTGTGGGCTGCGGGAGTGTGGGCTGCAGAAGCCAGGGAGATGCTCGTTGCCGGCAGCTCACACCGACTGCAGGGCGCAGATAGGATTCGGGGATTAGAACAGCTTAGGGAACTGGGCTCTTCCAAGCAGCAGATGGTGCTGGATGGATCCCAGGGCAGGGTTAGCGGGGTGGGAAGCAGGTCCCTGAGCAGCCCTGGGCAGGGCAGAGGGAATCAAGCAGAAGCAAAGGAGGAGGAGAAGGGTTTCTGCCCAGCCTGTTTCCCGCGCGTGAGGGAGGGCTGGAAGGACAGATCCTTCCCCCAGCTCCCAGGA
>NW_008675169.1:356-1952 GCF_000695815.1 Acanthisitta chloris
AGTGGCAGCAGCATAGGTCTTGCACCCCATGTCCCTGGGAAGCATCCCTTGTATCCCAGCCAGGCTGCAGGGCTCAGGGTCCTGGTTACAGGATGTGGCTCTATCACCCCCTGGGTTCTTCATCTGTACATGTCCCCTGTCCCCATGAGTGCACATGTCCCCCTGGGTGTGCATGGGAAACCCTGGCACAAGAGGTTTCATTCCACATCCCCCCATGTCCCCTGCATCACCCTGGGGGGTTCGTGACCATGGGGATGGGATCTGGGGGCATTAGGGTGCTGCCATGGGGCTGGAGTGGGACAATCTCTCCTGTCCCACAGTGCTGGTGGCTCCCCAGGCTCTGCTGTGGCTGTGGAGATGAGCAACTTCAACGCAAATGCTGCTTAGGGGAATTCCCAGTGACAAAGGTGAAAACGAGGTGATGAGGTGGGGACTGAAGAGAAACCCCACAGCACTGGTGTCTGGCACGGTGTGCCCAGTGCTTTGGAGCAGAGAGCGGCCAGATGAGCTGGGATAATGAAGCAGACATTAAGGGATCCATTTCCAGGTGGAGGGATGCAATGAGGGGCTCCAAAACCTTCCCCAGAGGAGCTGAGTCCAACCTGCTCCCCCCAGGGTCAGTCCCATGGCTCCTGAGGGTGTTTGAGGTGGGAGCAGGGGGATTCCAGCTGACGGTGGGGAAGTCCAACTGCCAGTCAGGGAATTACTGACACTTTCCAGGGAAGAGAGGGACCCAAGTGGGAATCCCTCAGGCAGCCCACGGGTGCACAGAACTTTCTGCTCAGGGAAGGGAATGGCACCCCCAGGGGATGCCAGGACCCCAGCCTACCCCAGACTGCTCCAGGGGATGCAGCCGCCCTCTGAGTGTCTGCCCCAAGCTCCCTGCATCAGCAGGGAGATGGCAAGGTGAGGATGTTGGCGTGGTCCAGGCAATGAGCCAGGATGCTCTGGATCCAGCCCACGGGCACCACGCCTGATGTCTGTCCTCCAGCCCCAGCAGCTGTGCCCATGTCCCCTCAGCTCGTCCCCACTCAAGAGTCCCTATACCTTCCCCAGCAGCCGCAGTGGTGGCTCGGAAAGAGGAAGCGTCGCCCCCGGTGCCCCCCCACCGCGGCCCGGGGGCTATTTTGGGTCTGGAGAAAAGCGGAAGGCAGCACCGGGTGGGTGATGCCCCACAGCACGCAGGGACCAGTGGTGGATGGGGAAAGAGGAACCCCAACACTGCTCTGCATCCCCCACTCCCACCCGCAGCACTGGGAAAGAGGATCCGACTCACCTGAAATATAGAAGGGATTTTTGGAGGCACACAAGGGGGAAAAGGGGTTCCCCTGATATTCCCAGCTCCCAGCTTCTGCCTTAGTGTCCCAGGATGCAGGAGTGGGGTGGGGACTGGTGCACACACCACTTTTTAATGCTGCTTTTTGCTCTTAAATGTATTTTGCTACCAGTGCCCAGGTAAATGCTATTCTGTGCTGGTGTGGGTGATGGAGCAGTGGCATCTCTCCGAGGAAGTGTTTGGGATATAATCATGAGTGGGGTTTGACTCTGACAGGGAGATTCAGATTGAAAGATGGATGGAGGGAGGGAGGGAGGGAG
>NW_008675170.1:0-1797 GCF_000695815.1 Acanthisitta chloris
AATTGAAATTTTGGCGGCAAAAATCGAAATTTTAGGGGAAACCTGAAAATTTTAGGGGGGAAAAATTGAAATTTTGGGGGGAAAAATCGAAATTTTGGCGGAAAAATATTGAAATTTTGGGCAGAAATTGAAATTTTGAGGGGAAAATCGAAATTTATCACCCGATCGTAACGAGGAGGAGGAGGAGGAGGAAGAGGAGAGAGGAATTGCCCCCGGGGCAGTTTGGCAGCCGCCGCCCGCCCAGGCAGAGCTCCCCCGCAGCCGCCGCCGCCCCAGGCAGAGCTCCTCTTGTTGCCCCCCAGTAGTGCTTTGCTGGAGGAAGGGGCAGAGCTTGGGGATGGGGCACAGGCAGGTGAGGAGCACCCTAAAAATGTTTTGGGGCAAAAAATCAAAATTTTGGGGGAAACATCGAAAATTTGGGGAAAAAAGATGAAATTTTGGGGAGAAACATTGAAATTTTGGGGGAAATATTGAAATTTTGGGGGAAAAATATCGAAATTTTGGGGGAAATATTGAAATTTTGGAGGGAAAAAATGGAAATTTTGGGGAAATATCGAAATTTTGGGGGGTATGGAAATTTTGGGGAAAACGTCAAAATTTTGAGGGAAAAAGTCAAAATTTTGGGGGAAAAATTGAAATTTTGGCGGAAAAATATTGAAATTTTAGGGGAAAACGTCGAAGTTTTGGGGAAAAAAATGGAAATTTTGGGGAAAGAAAATCAAAATTTTGAGGAAAAAAGTCAAAAGTTTAGGGGAGAAACTTCGAAATTTTTGGGGAGAAACATCGAAATTTTGCAGGGAAAATTGAAGTTTTGGGGAGAAACATCGAAATTTTAGGGGAGAAACATCGAAATTTTGGGGGAAAAATTGAAAGTTTGGGGCAGGAACGTTGAAATTTTGGGGAAAAAATGGAAATTTTAGGGGAGAAACGTTGACATTTTGGGAGAAAAATCCTCCTCACAGGCAGATGAGGAGAAAGTTGGAGGGTTTTGGAGGAAAAATTGGAATTTTGGGGCAAATCGAAATTTTGGGGAAAATATTGAAATTTATGCAGAAAAAATTTCAGTTTTGGAGGGAAAAAATTGAAATTTTGGGGAAAAAATGGAAATTGTGAGGGAAAAACCCAAAGGTTTGTGGAAAAAAATTGAAATTTTGGGGAAAAACAGCGAAATTTTAGGGGAAAAAAGTCACAATTTTGGGAGGAAAAAATGGAAATTTTGGGGGGAAAATAGAAATTTTGGGGGGAAAAAATCGAAATTTTGGCAGCAAAAATCAAAATTTTGGGGGAGAAACATTGAAATTTTGGTGGAAAAATATCGAAACTTTAGGGGAGAAACATCGAAATTTTGGGGGAAAAATTGAAAGTTTGGGGCAGGAACGTTGAAATTTTGGGGAAAAAATGGAAATTTTAGGGGAGAAACGTTGACATTTTGGGAGAAAAATCCTCCTCACAGGCAGATGAGGAGAAAGTTGGAGGGTTTTGGAGGAAAAATTGGAATTTTGGGGCAAATCGAAATTTTGGGGAAAATATTGAAATTTATGCAGAAAAAATTTCAGTTTTGGAGGGAAAAAATTGAAATTTTGGGGAAAAAATGGAAATTGTGAGGGAAAAACCCAAAGGTTTGTGGAAAAAAATTGAAATTGAATTGCCCCCGGGGCAGTTTGGCAGCCGCCGCCGCCCCAGGCAGAGCTCCTCTTGTTGCCCCCCAGTAGTGCTTTGCTGGAGGAAGGGGCAGAGCTTGGGGATGGGACACAGGCAGGGGAGGGGAAAGTTGGAGGGGTTTGTTTAAAAAAAAAT
>NW_008675170.1:1939-3226 GCF_000695815.1 Acanthisitta chloris
TTTGGGGGAAAAATATCGAAATTTTGGGGGAAATATTGAAATTTTGGAGGGAAAAAATGGAAATTTTGGGGAAATATCGAAATTTTGGGGGGAAAAATCAGAATTTTGAGGTAAAAAGTCAAAATTTTAGGGGAGAAACAAATTTTGGGGGAAAAGATCGAAATTTTGGGATAAATATTGAAATTTTGGAGAAAAAAATGGAAATTTTGGGGAAAAAAGTCAAAATTTTGGGGGGAAACATCGAAGTTTTTGGAGAGAAATCGAAATTTTGCAGGGAAATCGAAATATTGGGGTAAAGAACGGTCATTTTGGGGAGAAAATGGAAATTTTAGGGAGAAACATCGGAATTTTGGGGCGAAATCAAAATTTACAGGAGAAACATTGAAATTTTAGGGGAAAAATATTGAAATTTTGGGAGAAATGTCGAAATTTTGGGGAAAGAAGTCACGAATTTGGGGGGAAAAAATGGAAATTTTGGGGGCAAAAATGAAAATTTTAGGGGAGAAACATTGAAATTTTAGGGGAGAAACATTGATATTTTGGGGAGAAAATGGAAATTTTAGGAGAGAAGCATCGAAATTTTTGGGGAGAAACATTGAAATGTTGCAGGGAAATTGAAATTTTGGGGGAAAGAATGGAAAGTTTGCAGGTAAAAATTGAAATTTTGGCGGAAAAAAATCGAAATTTTGGGGGAGAAACATAGAAATTTTTTGGGGAAAATCGAAATTTATCACCCAATCGTAACGAGGAGGAGGAGGTGGAAGAGGAGGGGGAGGAAGGGGCAGAGCTTGGGGATGGGGCACAGGCAGGTCAGGAGAAGGTTTGATAATTTTATTAAAAAAAAATTTGAAATTTTGGGGGGAAAATATGGAAATTTTGGGGAAAAACATCAAAATTTTGGGGGAAAATGGAAATTTTGAGGGAAAAAGTAAAAATTTGGGGGAAAAAATGGAAATTTTGGGGGGAAAATGGAAATTTTGCAGGGAAATATCAAAATTTTGGGGAAAAAATGGAAATTTTGGTGAAAAAGTCACAATTTTGGGGGGAAAAAATGGAAATTTTGGGGAGAAACATGGAAATTTTCGGGGAGAAACGTCAAAATTTTGGGGAAAGAAGTCACAATTTTGGGGGGGAAAAATGGAAATTTTGGGGGAAAAATATCAAAATTTTGGGGGAATATTGAAATTTTGGAGGGGAAAAAAGAAATTTTGGGGAAAAAATGAAAATATTGGAGGGAAAAATGGAAATTTTGGGGGAAATTTGAAATTTTGGGGGAAAAAATGGAAG
>NW_008675170.1:3405-3792 GCF_000695815.1 Acanthisitta chloris
CTCAAAAGGTTGGGGGGCACAGGTGGAAATTTGAGTCCTGTCGCCCCTTTATTCCCCAAACCCTGAGGTGGGTGGGAGCCATTTTAAAATGCCCCCCCAGACCCATTTTTGGGGGTCCCCTGTATTTTTGGGGTCCCCGTAATTTTTCCCTTCCCCCCAGGACTCCTCCCCAACGGCTTTGGGGCTCCCCCCAGTCCTCCCGACGCCGCCGAGGCCTCGATCCTCATCAGCAACGTCTGCAGCGTGGGGGGCGCCGAGGGGGGACCCCGGGCCGACCCCCCCAACCCCCGAGGGGGGCCCCAGAGCAGCCCCCTGCGAGAGGAGCATGTCACCTGTGTCCAGAGTGAGTGTTTGGGGTGCTGTCATCAGTAGGGACCAGAGTGAACA
>NW_008675171.1:0-941 GCF_000695815.1 Acanthisitta chloris
CGAGCCCGGGGAGCGGCCCTGCCCGTCGCCATCTTGGGAAGGTCATGGAGAGGGAGGAGGCAGTAAAAGTGCTTAAAGGGCTCCAGGAGAGATGGAGAGGGCTTGGGACAGGGGATGGAGGGACAGGACACGGGGAACGGCTTCGCAGAGTCTTCCAACTTAGAAGTCCAAAGAATTTCAAAGCCATTCTTATTTAAGAGGTGCAAAAAGTGGCAGATCCACAGCCTGTCAGATACATCCTGCTTAATGTACCTCCACCAGTTGTACACAATTGGAACATTAGATACTGGGAAAAACTGCTTTACTGTGAGGATGGTGAGGCACTGGCACAGGTTGCCCAGAGAAGCAGTGATTTCTCCATCCCTGGAAGTGTTCCAGGCCAGATTGGATGGAGCTTGGAGGAACCTGGGCTAGTGGCAGGTGTCTCTGCCCCTGGCAGAGGGTGGGACTGGATGAACTGTACTGTCCCAGTCAACCCACCCGTTCCATGACTCTGATTTGCCACCTGCCCTTTGGAGGGAGCCACAGCCACACTTGGGGGCAGGTAAAGCCTCAGAGCCCCAGCAGCAACAGCAGCAGAGCCACACTGAGGGAAAAAGACTTCTGATTTTTTCAAAACAATTTATTATTACCATTTTATATAAAAACCATACAATCAACACGTGGCCAGTGCAGGTTGCCCAGCTCTCATTAGCCCCTTTTCCCATGATAAAAAACACAAACAGCTAAACACAGAGCTCAGGGTTGTGGGAAAGTCCTTTGATTTTGCTTCACACTAATCACACCTGTCACGGCATGGGGGGAAATCAAACCAAAGTCTGGGATATGGAAAAATAGAAATCTGCCTGTACATCCTCCAGTAAATACAATTCCCTGTGACATAACAGCTTGGGTCCATGTTTGCCGAGTGCCTCGTCCTGCCTCTCCAGCACCGTGTCCAT
>NW_008675171.1:1005-1672 GCF_000695815.1 Acanthisitta chloris
CAGCACCGTGTCCATGATCCAAGCACGGTGGGAGAGCAGCTGCATGGGGTTGGGAGCACGAGGTATGTCAGAGAGCATGAGAGAAATTCTTTTCCATAGCAGGGAAAAGGGAGAGGCACCTCAGCTCCAGGAAGGGGCATGGACCCAATGGTTCCATCCCTGGAGCCAAGGGGGCCCGGAAACAGATTCCCCAATGCCTGTGACCCTCAGCAAGGTAGGCACTGGGGTGAGAGAGTGTTGAAGGGGTCTCAGCCGCCCCTGGGCAGACATTGTGAGTCCAGAGGGGTGAGAAGAGCTGGGGACTGCCGGGGGTCCCTAGTCGTCCTCCTCCCCACCCCCGTAGAGCTCAGCCATCACCCACCTTGCGGAAGCGGCTGCCCCAGTCGTTGAGGTAGTCGTAGTCCTGGTTGCCGTCGGAGGCAGAGGAGTTGAGGGAGCTGAGCGATGTGGCCTCTGAGCCACTGCCCTCATAGTCAAACACCAGCAGCGAGTCGTAGGGGGGGGCCTTCAGGTTCTGGGGAGGGGACATGGAGTTCAGCGCCTGTCCCACTGTGTTTGGGGCACCCCAAGGGTGCTGACACAGATGGGGGTGGCACTCCCTGTGCCCTCAGTGGGTTGGGGCTCACCTCATCGATGAAGTTGCCAATCTCGTCGGGGTTGGCGGGCC
>NW_008675171.1:1815-3257 GCF_000695815.1 Acanthisitta chloris
TTGCGGATCACCTCGGGGCGAGCGTCCAGCCCTCGGTGCAGCTGGCTCAGGTCATAGTCCTGGGGGAACATGAGACAAGGCTCAAGGGATGACCATGGATCCCACCACGGGGACTCAGCAGGCAGGGTCCATCTAGCACAGCCATCCCACCTGGTCCTCCTCGCCACCACCCTCCTCATCGTAATGGTAGACATTGTCCCTCATGTCATCTTCAGGTGGGAGCAGTGGCTCCTTCACCACCTTCCTCCTCCTCACAAAGAGCAGCAGCAGTAGCAGCAGGACTGCAGGCAGAGGGACAGGACAATAGGGCAGTTAGGAGAGCACAGCTCCATCCTGTCCCTGTCCATCCCCATCCCATCCATCCTGACCCACGGTACTCACTGAGCAGCGCCAGGATGCCTCCTAGGATGCCCAGGATGGCCGGGACTCCCATGCCGCCGGAGATGAACGCTCGCCGCTCGCAGTTCTTGGCTGGCCCCTCGCAGCTGCACACCTGGGCTTTCACCTGTGTGGTCTGGTCCTTGCCCATGGCGTCCCACAGCTTCAGGAAGATGCTGTACTCCCCTGGCTCCAGCTCCTTCCTCAACTTCAGCTTCACCATGTCTTGGAGAATCAGAGAATTGTTTGGGTTGGAAAAAGCCTCCAAGATTACTGAGTCCAACCATTCCCCCAGCAGGGCCAAGGTCATCACTAATCATGTCGCCAGGTGCAACATCCACATGGCTTTTAAATCCACCAGGGCCATGTCCCCGGGTGCAATATCCACATGGCTTTTAAATCCACCAGGGATGGTGACTCCACCACTGCCCTGGGCAGCCTGTTCTGATGTCTGACCACCCTTTCCATGAAAGAATTTTCCCCAATATCCAATCTAAACCTTCCCCTGGCATAGCTTGAGGCTGTTTCCTCTCAGCCTGTCCCTTGTTCTCTGGGTGCAAAGCCTGACCCCACCTGGCTGCACATCCTGTCAGGGAGTTGTAGTGTGTTTCCCGAGACTCCTTTTCTCCAGCCTGAGTCCCTGCAGTCCCTCAGCCACTCCTGATCACACTTGTGCCCCAGTTCCTTCCCCAGCTCCGGTTTGGGGACACCTTTCGCCCCAGCACAGGACTTTCCCCCATGGCAGTTCCCCAGCCTGGTGCCCACCACAGAGCTCAGCACCAGAGCAGGTGGCCCCCACCTGGATCATCCACAGTGACGGTCCAGTTGATACTGGACCCGTGGGGCAGCTCTGCCTTGAAGGGGTAGGTGTTGGGGGGCAGGTCCTTGTCGATGATGTACAATGTCTGCTCCTCAGGCTGTCTGTTGCAGATGTCAAAGCTCCGTGGCTCTGGCACAGGACCATTGTCATTCACATCCTGAAGAAGGAGGATCAGTGTCCCTGACCCAGTGGTAGCAGGCGACCCTGTGGGAGTGAGAGTCAGTGATGCACCCAGGGAGGGATC
>NW_008675172.1:0-2862 GCF_000695815.1 Acanthisitta chloris
CACCCGCTCACCCCGCTCACCCCGGGCCCCGCAGCTTCCCCGCCGCAAATACACACAACCCGGGATCAGCCCTCTTAATCAGCACCCTGCATCGGGGCACGAGGGTTCTCCTGTGTTGAACTCCTACCTTTTACCCATGTTTTCTGCTTTTATAATAAAAGAATCATCTAATAGTTTGGGTCAGAAAGGACCTATAAAGGCCATCTAGTCCAACCCCCCTGCAATGAGCAAATCAATCTGCAACTCAATCAGGTTGCTCAGAGCCTCATCCAGTCAGCCCTCAAATGTTTCTAGGGATGACGCATCTACCACCTCTTCCAATATTTTGCAGGCCTCATTAAAAACAAAACTTCCTTTTATCTTCTGGCTTAGACCTTTAGTAAAGGCTGGAGTTAGGGAGATACTAGTGATCAAATGTGTGTTAGTCATAGATTTGCACCACTGCTGCCCTGACAAGGCCTCGGGCATCCACCTGCCACTTTACAGGCATAAACAAGGATGGAAAGGGAAGGTGGCTTGGTGCAGGTGTGGCTGGTCTCCCTTCCTTCACCTCCTGCGGATGTCACCAGGGATCTGTGCTGGAGGGCTGTAGAGATGAGGTGTCCTTTGTGGGTGGTGGAGCACTGATCTGCCACCCCAGGAGCTGCAGTTATTTGCAGGCAACACTTGACCCACATAGGCACTCTCTGCTTTCTCACTTGTGGTCTCACCAAAGTAGTTTTATTTATGCACTCCTCAGGCCAAAAAGGGCTCATCCTTCCTCTCTTCAAGAAACATTTATAGGACTCCTAGTGAATTTAATGTTATTCAAGTAGATACTTAGATGCCTTGATGAATGTGTCTCTGGATGGATGCTGAGCTGATTTACCTGCACACCTGTGGAGGTGGTGCACACCACAGGAAAAGCTTCTCTTTGCAAATTGATCTTTCAATCATATCCCTCTAGCAAAAATAACATAAAATTAGGCTAAATACAATGCATCTGCAAGGAAAGCAAGCTTTATCTGGGATTTTCAGGTCAGGCCTAGTTGGTTCAGTGGTGACAAGAAAAGAAAAGAAAGATGTTTAAAAGCACAGACATAAACAGTTATTTAAAATTTAAAGTTGCTTTTAACTGTTTTTGACAGAGTTCTCAGAATATTCAGATAAGGAGGTGAGATTGAGCACTGGAAATATGAGATACATTGGTTTCTTCAGAGGTGAAAGGTTTAAAAACAGAATTCAGGGAGGTTCATTGACAATTCTGGGGCACGAAAGCTTTTATTCTCCCCACACTGGACATTTATTGAGAATAAATAAGTTATTTATGTAAATGGAACAAACCCCCTCCACACACACACACACAGCTGAATGTACAACCTTTGGTCCGGTATTTGAAAGGGAACTTGTCTTTTTAACTGTAACTATTGGTGAAACACAATATTCCTCCTTCCCACTACAATTCTTGCCTTGTTTATACCTCTGGATTGTCTCAGCTACCAGAATACTGATACTATGTAAATAACATCAAATAAGTTATCAGTCACCTAAAGACATAAAGGTTTGTGCTTTAGCAGATTTTCATGCCTTGGCCAATTAATCATTTGAATTCAGTGGCAGTGGCCAATGTACGATGACAAGGTTAAGCATAAGGCTCTATTAGAGTGGGACCTTGGATGGCCAGGCACGTTATATAAATGTACTAAATAACCTTTTAGTCCACTACAATAGAAGTTTCACAGCACTGTTTGACTGAACACATACTGAGTGCTTTGCAACAGAGAGATGACAATAGCATACTGGTGAAAAGGAGAAAAGCATTGACCTTAAGTGTCTGTGAGAATCTGTAGAAAAGTCCATGACCTGCAACTTCTGAAGAAAACAGTATTTCAAACACAGGGCAAAATAAGCTGAACTCTGGTATCAGCAAAACAGAGATTAAATGCTTGAAAAGACAAAAAAGCCTGTGCTGGCAGTACAAAGGGAATAAGTTGGACAATATTCAAACTTCAGCTTGACTGAATACAGAAAAGCATTACTGCAGTCTGATTGTTACAACCTGTAAGAGACTAGTTTTCCAACCCCCTTTTTTAACAATTAGAGGGATTCAGGAATCACATAACAGATGATCAGGGTTTGGGGTTTTTTTGTGATCCTGCAGAGAGATATTAACATTCACATTGTTTGTGGTTTCATTGCTAAGTGAGTAGTTAATGAAGTAGTGAACTTCTGCAAATTCAAGATGCTGTGCACCACTGTGCTAACTAGATAGTATTTTTCAAATTGCTTGAACAGCATAAGGGACTCCAAAACAAGCTTGTGTTAAAGAGAATCACCCGGAATACAATTTTTTTCCATGGGGCATGCTAGACATTCATATAAATTCACTTGGTGATGCCCATTTAATGTCTGATTCCTCCTTCATGAGCAGGGCTCCTGGCCCAAACTTGTTCATGCTCTCTGCAAAACCAGAGTTATGTAACTGCAGACAAAAGACCTTCCTCATCAAAGTCACCATGGACTGAAATAAAGTTGCACACCATCAGCATAAAGTGATAAGTACTAACAAGTGAAAGGAGACAGCTCAGAAGAGGAATAGTATTTAATAAGGGGAGAAGACAAAAGTCATTAAATAAATGCTGATGGAAAACCAGATTGAATCAGTGAGGCAAAAGATGTCTCCACAGTTATGGGCATTTGTTTAGACGGGAGTAGGAATCACCCAAGGTTTGTACTGACACCCTTAGGCCGAGATGCCTGTGGTTCATTTCACAATGCAATACAGTTATGCTGATGAGATAGGTCAAATAGACATAAATATTTCTGATCTATTAAGGGAATTTAGTGTTCTAAACATCTTTCCCTCAAAAAGACATGACTCAC
>NW_008675172.1:2874-16705 GCF_000695815.1 Acanthisitta chloris
ACTGACTGGTTCTTTGGACAGAAGAGGTAGGAAAACAGTGTTTCTGGATATGATTTTAAGGACTATAGTGGTATCATTATTGTAACTACTCAAATGCAATCTCAAATACACTTTAGTTTTATGTGATTAACAATAGCTGTTCAAACAGTACATGCTGATATAATAAGGTAATCCATGACATAAAGAAGAAGAAAAGAAATTTTCATCAGTTCTTTGGACAGAAGAGGTAGGAAAACAGTGTTTCTGGATATGATTTTAAGGACTATAGTGGTATCATTATTGTAACTACTCAAATGCAATCTCAAATACACTTTAGTTTTATGTGATTAACAATAGCTGTTCAAACAGTACATGCTGATATAATAAGGTAATCCATGACATAAAGAAGAAGAAAAGAAATTTTCATCAGGAACAGCGAGAACTGAACTCTCTAGAGGAGTCACTAAAGCTTTCGCCAGCTGAAAACTTTACCTAGAGGAATACAGATAGAAATAAAATGGAGATATATTCACGTGTCATGCTTAGCTGATGAAGTAAGCCTTGTTTTGTAACATGATGAAAAGGTCAGTACCATGTCTGAGTTACGTACTCTGTGATTTCACATGGCAAGCACAGGTAGTTTTCACAGGAATATATACTACTTGCCTTCTCCAATATTCCCCATAATGAGAACTGTCTTACTAGGCATTGAAAAGAATCAGGCTTTTAATATTATTTATAACTATATCTATGAGCTATTTATAACTCACTGGAATCATACCAGGTGTAGACCTCTGCTTTCCACTTCTAGCTGCAGATGTAACTCTGCCGAGTGCCACTGCACGAGAAGTTGGTTGGAAAAACAGATAATCAGAGACTGAGCATTTTGTGAGGATTTAATGAAAGAATAATGATGATGAATAAATATAATTTAAAGACTGTTTCATTTCTTGGCACTCTGTCATTCATTCCTGGAGCTGGTCAAAGAAATGTACTAGCCCAACTGGATTGACGGGTGAGAGAGAGAGGGAAGATGGAGACCACAACTGAATTAAGGAAAAGTACATCAGAGTATCTTCTTTCCTTTTTAATTGCCACATACCACAAAAAAAAACCAACAAAGCCCAATCCCAGATAAACCTTTTCTAGGTCAGCCTTCAAGGTTTTTCTCAGGCAAAAGAAAAATCGATGTTTCAGTCATGTTGCACTCTTTATTTTAGATGCAGATCAATTTTAAATGAAAACAGTGCTCTCTTGAAATGAAAATGAGAAACTTTTTATCTAGAATGTGTCAAGCTAAATAGGCTGATATTTTTCATTATTAAAATGTGTAAATGAACGCTTCTGCTTCTTGGTATCTTCCCCCATTTTTTTTTTTCAACTAAAACTATCGATCCAAGTTCAGAAACAACTGGTGTCTATGATATGTGCACTACTTTTTGCCAGGACAAAATGGGTACATGCAGGAGCCTGAGGGCCTGAAGAGCCTCATGGCCAGATGCTGAAGACAACCCCAGCTAATGGGGTCTGCCCACCAGCAGACATTTGTGCACAACAAACCACTGCAACCCTCAGGCTTGGTGAGGAAAAAGACATTGAGAAGAGGAAACACCACACAGCTGCATTTGAACGTTCTTTCTCTTTACAAAGCTATCAGTAAGTGGAAGGAACATAAAAATCCCTAACTTAACTCTGACTCCAGAGCTGCTGAAATAACTTTGCTTTGGCTAATAAGCTATTAGGGTTGGAATTAACAGCCCATCTTTTTTTTTTTTTTTTAAGTCTCTTTTTCCTAGCCCTTCATTTCAACTTCCACAATACCCGCAGTAAGATTTTCTTTTAGTGTCAGGCCAATAGTGCCACTTTTCCTTGCATGCTGAGTAGCCCAAAGCAGCACGTGGAGATCAAATCACCTGCACTGAATTGGATCACACTGCCCTTTTTAACCAATGGAATTGCTGCCCACCTCCTGTCTGCTACAGGATGAGGAGTTTTGTAGTCTGTCTCATGGAGGCAACAAAGCAAAAATGTTGGTGAGAAGAGGCAGAAGGCTTGCCAGAACAGACCTCTGATACTTCTGCAGGGAATCTGAGGACCTGCACTGCCCTGATCTCTTGTTGACTCACACATACACTAGACTCCTGAGGCTCTTTTCCCACTCTCCTCACTGCCTAAACTCAGTGTCTCAAACCCTTCCTCTTTCTGTTGTCTTTGGTAGGAATGACTCCATTTTGCAGCAGTAAGACATGAATACTCTAGACCTCCATGTTGTGTCATAAATTGTGCACTATACTCGTGAATCTGTGCAACTTTATTTGTTCATTTCAGAAAAAAAAGGTTCAAATCACAGACTTGCACACTAACTGAGCACTGAAACTGCCTTTAATTTTGACATTCACTTAACACTGACAAATTAGTTGAGTTCTTGCAATTTACATGAGGTTTCATCAGAATATAGTCCAATATTCAACCAGGAACCTTTTCTGGGGAGGAGGCATCATGCAGAACTTTGAACACTGTGATAAATATATTAAAGACCAGGGAGCCTTTGAAGTTTAGCTGCTCTAATTATCTACTTTATTTTGCATTTTACTTGTCTCCGAAAAATATTCTTTCACTTCCAGTCTGTTCCCAGTATTGATAACTGATTGATCCTACCCCAGCATGGAGGGACTGGAGAAGCAGCTCTCCTGAGACGGCACTCAACACTCCATTTCTGAGACACTATAATGTATGAGCTAACCTTTGAGCAGCAACCTGCAAACAAAACCAGAACATATTTGTCTCTTTTGAAAATGCATCCTGATTACCCTATATTTATAGGCATAAGCAATCCTTAGATTTGTCTGCTTTCCTTAAAGCACTTACTGATATTCTACCAGCCAAGCTTTAGTCTATTGCAACATGACAGACTGGGAATCCATTACAACACACCCACTAAATATATGCTAGGAGCAGATGTGCCCAGTGGCTTGGGAAAAATAGATGTTATGTTTAATTATGTGACATAGTTAAAAATGAAGCAGAAACAAAATCACATATGCAATTAATGAAGGGCAGGAAACTTTAATTAGATTTAAGAACATAATACTAAGCAAGTATTTTGCTCAGATGAGACAAGGTGCTGAATTCAAATAACTGCTAAACCTGAATAGTCTGTCTGGATCCTACACCTAATAATACTTAGAATCAGAATTAAGATCATCAGGGTCAGAGTGTCTGAAGTCAGATTCAAATACCTCCAGAGTGGAGTAAAAATAAATTATTTAAACTTGCAGCCATCTGTGGTAAGGTTTATCATCCCTTGACTCTAAAGAGAGAGCAATTACCAGTAGCCCTTGGCAATTATGAAATGCAGGATGGTGTTACTTTATCACTGCAGGCTTCAGATACCATTAAATATACCTATATGACACTACAATTATGGGATCCCCAAATTGTGTCCTATGCTGCACTTGCAGCCTTCAAACTCTTCCTGTGCAGCCTGCAAAAGGATGCCACGTACAAGAGGTGGCAGGAAGGGAGCACACACAGCCCCAGCACCAGCACTCTCCCAAAGCTCACATCCCCTCTCCTTTTCCCAGTCTGTGTAGGGGCAGGGCACACCACCAACACTCAGGTCATGATTGTGAGAACATGAAGTGGTGGCCTGGCCACAAATATATGGGTTGTCACTGAGTGTGTATAAGGCCCCAGGGAGGCTTCTCCAGGGTTATCTAAGACAGTACATTGCAGAGTGTGGAGTAAGTGAAATGGGTACATCAGCATTGCTGCCTCACCATCACTGCAGATGGTGGAGGGTTTGTTCTAGTTGAAACCCCTCAGGGCCATCTTGTGCTTAGTGCAGGCTCTAGCATACAACTTAAATTGTATTTCCCATCCAACTTCCTCGCTCTTATCACCACTTTCCCCTGATTTTCCATGGTCTGCACATGCTTGAGAGCTGTACAACTGAAAATGGAGCTAAGGGGGTAAAAAAGTCTGCTGTATACCACTTTGGACACTGAGGACAACCAGTTTTTTGTTTCTTGATAAGATTGTGTGCTTTGAGAGAAAATCAGAGTGTGATTATGCCATTGTTTGAAGGGCCATCATCCAGCCTCTCAAATGCAAAGTGCAAATCTTTGTACAGGCAAACTTACCTTTGACACTGTATAGAAGTGCTTTGCCTTGCAGATCTACCTCTCATTCAGTGAAGGTTTTGATGGAATCCTATTTAACATGAAAAAATATTGGTATATGAGGACAGATAATTCATCAGTATTAATGAGAAAAAGCAAATAAAGATAGATATTAGTAAGAATAATACTGAGACACATTGCCCTTCTCCTGTTTGGGGTTTAGGGAGTCATTGCATAAGCTATGTTTGCAACCTGGTACTTAATTGCCAGATTTTGCTGGCAACTGACAACAGCCAATACAATACAAAAAATCATCTCATGTCTCTGTAAGATTTATGGAGACTGTAAGACTTATAACAAAAGTCATCGTGAATTGATGTAAAATTCCCAAAACAACAGAGTAAGCCATGGTTATAGTGGAATTTTAACTAGCTCTTGTTGTATTTTAAAAACATCCACAGAAGTGAATACTATGTATTCTATGATAATAATTACTTTTAGAGATATCTAACACTAACCAGGAGCACTGTAATGTATTGATAATGAATTAGCTTTGGGCTGCACTTTGCATCTAAATGATGCCAGTGTAGTTTTTAGATTAAATACCTGGCTGTTGTAACTCCATTGCAGTTGGAGTGATTTCAGAGAATCCACACTTGTACACTTGAGTGAAGGATGCAATGATATATCTTTTTTTCATGCACATTGACATTCAGCCATGGATTGACAGCTGTCTACTAGCTAACAACACTGCTTCACTTGACTTCAGACAATACTTGTCTGATTGAAACCTGGAGGGAAATGAGGCAGACCCAAATCATGAACTGAGAGGTTTGAATCTGAATAAAGCTGCCTGGGACCAATTAGAAGCACTATTATTGATTCACATGCTGGAGCACATAAGACAATTATTTACCTCTTGATTTTTCCCCTATAAATCTGTCCAAGAACAGACATTTTTGTATACAGACTTGTTGGGTCCTTTTGACCCCTAATCATTACCAGTCCCATCACCAAACACTTCATGATGGTAGTAAGATTCCCTCCTAGTTTCTTTGCCTATCATAGTCCTGATATTCCTCCCACGTGGCAGAAATCTCATAAGAGGTCAGGTAAAAAAACCCCAACAAAGTGATCCAGAACCTTGTGATTAATCTTCAAGCATTTTGTCTAGGATGGATCAGCTAGCTCAAGTCAAAATATTAATTACTCACATCTGTTTCTGAGATAGGTGGGTCTGCCAAGAGTTTTCCAACACTTGGATCCAGAAGGCAACTTTCCCGTGTTCATGGGTGCTTGGCTCCCATGTTTTGGTTGGGGTTTTGCCATCTCTCCTTTCTCTTACAGAATGCTGTCGTATATAAAAATAGAAAACTCCATCTGCTGTATGGGAAACTGAATTGCAGCTAATGTCAGTGCATTTCCCTTGCCCATGCTCAGGGAGGGGACTGCCATTCAGAAGTACTGGCACAGGACTATAACGATCCAGACAGGCTATTTGTTTGTCTTAGACTCCTTTCCACTAACATGTAGTAACAGCAGAAGGAAAACAGTTGGTCCTCTCATGGATTCCATGAAGGTGAAGTTGCTTCTGCACAAGTAACCCACTGGGATCTGCCCAAAGGCGTGTGGCCAGGAGGGGTCTGTGGAGAGGCTCCAGTTGACTTCAGGAAGCTCTAGATCAGATCTGAGTGCTCTGCACCACTTTAACAATGACCCTCGTTTTCCACAGTTCTTAGTGCAGCTCCAGTGCTCCCACAGATATGTCTGTGGGCTCACAACCTGCAGCAGGATTCTGCAAAACCCCAAGCAGAGGCTGAGCCTTCCCTGCAGGAAGGCATGGGTCTTCTGAACCGCAGCTGGAGGAGACAAGCAGATCATTAGGGTGTTTAAGGGATGGCATTGCAAAAGATTAGAGATCTGCACTTCAAGTAGCCAGTTCCCTGGTGCAATACAGTTCTGTTACAGCTTGCATACTTTGCTGTTTCATAGCAACTGCTCATTCATTTGTTTAAATATTCCCATTCTATGGACTCCCAGCCTCTCACTTATATACACCTACCCAGACCCCTTCCTGCAGAGGCAGGGATGATGCTGCTGTGAACTGGCAAGGCTGGTGGTGAGAAGAAAGGTGGCTGTGACCATGCAACAGAACAGGACAGCCTGTGCCTTGCCCCAGGCAGCAGTGGTGCCTGGCACAGAGGGCCAAGGAAGTGGAAGGTGGTACACTGGAATTACTTGGGATGTCAACCGCATGCTGGGGCATCAGGAACAAAATCCTGATGTTGCAGGCTTAATACACCTGCAACAAATAAAAAAGAACAAAGCCTAAAAGGTTAGGTATTATAGTACAGAACTATAGAAAGACACCATAGTAGCAATTCCATATGAAACTAAAGAAACTAGTAATTCTAGCTGAGATCAACTGGGAAAAAGACCTAAAGTAAACACATGATGAAGAGCGAGTCTGAAGCTTATTCTTTTGCTCTGGGGTTTCAGAAGCCTACCTGACATTTGGAACATGCTAAACTTAAGAGATTTCAGATAAAGCAGCAAAATACAATCAATGAACTTTATGCATTTGTCAAAATGTCAAAGTTACTTTTTAATGAATTCATGACACTGTAGCATTTGTCTTGACCTTCCAGTGGCTTAATATCTACTCCTGATGCTTTTCTTCTGGTGCATATCAGGGATGGGATCAGGATAACTGTACTTGTGTCACTGGGTTTTGAATGTTGTGGTCCCAAGTTAAAAAGATTTAATTATTGCTGCATGAGTTATCGTACTGAGTTCATAAAGGCTGTTCTCATATCTCACACATGTCTGAATGCTCTGATTTAATGTCAGTGCACGCAGCCCTTAATCTGATCAAACTCACGATAAGAGTCATGGCATGACAGTCTGAGAGCCAACATGGCAACCCAGTGGGTCATTGTAAACTCACTGCTTTCAAAAGTCTACCTAAATACCCAGCCAGAAGACTGTGAGGTGCACTCGTAAAGCATTTTTTATTTTTCTGGGGCTGTAGCTTGTTCAAATGGCACTTAAGCTGTATTGCTTTTTGTTGGTCACTGTTCCAGAATCCATTGTCAGGAGACAGCATTTGAGAATTCAGAGTTTTGAAAGATTTATAAAGCAACCTGGAAAAGTGCCAAAAAAGCGAACTAATTAAAGAATTTAAAATAGATTCCAGAAAAAAATACTGCCCTGCTACAAGAATAGCATCTTGAAACTATTTTTATATACAGGATCCATGCTTGCCAATTAGACTGTGTTTGATAATCTGGAGAATAAAATTGTTTTGTGATCATTTAAGATTAATATCTTATACAGAGCTGTGGTCTTATGCCTGCTCTCATGTCAAGCTGTCAGATAAAGTGCTAAAGCAGAAATAAAACAAATACCAGATTTCCTTTTTTGTCTGGCTTTAAGAAAATATACTGAGTGCCCCAAATAAATCCTCATTATGTTACTTTTCTTAAAATTAGATTAGTGAGAAAATAGTTTAGCACATGAAAAATTCCTCTTCCACCTTAGATTAGTTGGCAGGCCCTGACAGAGAGACTAGAGACATTCCTTTTATCTGATGGGAAAAAATCTTTCTTCCTGGACTGAGTTATGGCAGCTTTATTCAGTAGTATTTTCTTTTTTTCTGTAGAAAAATGCTGATGGGTGAAGGAAGCAGAATATTTTGCTTGGGATATTATTAACCTAGACTTTGGGAAGCCGCATTTTGCTGCTTTCTGCAGTCTGGAAAAATGACTAAAATCCATTTTCACTGAAATAAATTCCATGAAGGAGCTGGGACATCATCTCTCCATGCCACCGCTGACAATCTGGAAAATAAGGATCAAATATTTTGTCACTTTCAAGGAAGCATGAAAGAATAACACAGCTTGACTTACAGGTGGTCTGGACACAGATATCCATTAGCGAATTATAAAAAAGGATTTATGCCTCTGAATTACCTCTCTTTGGCCAAACAAAAGTGTCATTTGTAGTAAGTAGAACCTTTACCACCTTGTGTTGAAAAGTATTTTAGCACACGCATAGTGAAGAAATAAGGAGACAGAAACCCGTACTTGGAAGGTTAACTTCCCTAGGATGAAAGGAGTTTGGTGCCTTTGTGATCTACAGGATTTGGAGTCACAGCCCACCTTTTAGTCAAGTGTTTCTACAGTCATCAGTGCAATAACTGTCCTGATCTGTGACAGTTGCTCACAGGCTTTGCAGTGCCACAAACAACACTGACAAAGAACAGGCTCACAAACAATTTGGACACCACTCACCTTCTGCAGAGTCAGAGAGATCAGAGGTTTAGGTATGTGAATTTAACATATCACAATGTTTAGATTTCTTTTCAAATTGCAAGGCTAGAGAATGCCAGTCCCCGAGCCTTTAAAGGTATGAGTCAAAACAAGCAAACACAGACCAGGGGAATGCAAGCACATTTGTCAAGTGAAGTGGGATATCATGATGTCTCCGGGAAGACACTTCTGTCAGTTGTGACAGCTTCCTGAACGTTGGTGGTGTCACTTAATTAGAAATATTGCCGTTTATAGGAGAAATACTTAAAATTAAGACCAAAACCCATTAACTGATCTTTTGGACAGTAACGTGATCTACAAGCCAAGCAGCACAGATTTATCCGTTGCCCAACAAGGATGATTCATAAATCATGGCATCAAAAATTATCTAATTTTGTAGCACAATGTCACCTCTGACTATGAAGTTGAGAAACCGTGGAGAAAGAGTTTTCTTTGGCAATGCCAATCAATGCATACTTTCAGTTACAGCCTACCTTACTGGTTGATGATAGACGTTAGCAATCTCCTACTTTGGTTTCTGCACTAGCACTAGTGATAACCCATGTTATGTAGTTCTCACTACCGACACCTTCCCACCAAGAGCAAGACCATGGCAGATTCTTCCAACAGTTATTCCTTGCACCATCTTCATACCTTTGTCAATAGCTTTTCATCAAAGCAGCCTGACAGATCCAAAAACCCAACTTGGAGGACAGTGAGAGTTGTCAATGCACACATACATCAAACAGTAACCATGGCATTGCTCTACCATGAGTTTCATGACAAAAACTGCCAAATTAACAACCTATTAATGATTTAATCTGGCACTTGCACAGTGAACTGAAATTGCATAACTTGTGAGAAAAACTAGATCAAGACTAATGTCTCAAATTTCTTATTTAGGAAACCTTCCAAAATTTTCCAGATGATAGGTTGTAAATTTCCTTCTTTTTTTTTCATATTAGGAAAGGCTGAAAGAGCTGGGACTTCTCAGCTGAGACAAGATCCATGGGCATCTTATCAATGTGTATAGATACCTGATGGGAGCAAATGAAGATGAGGGAGCCAGACCATTCTCTTTAGCGACTACTGACAGGACAAGAGCTAATGGAAAAAAATTAGAACACAGAACATTCCACACAAGAAAATGACCTTTTACTGTAGAGGTGGTCAAAATCCGGCACAGGTTATCCAAGGAATTTGCTGAGTCTCCATCCTTAGAGGTATTCAAAACCCAACTGGGCATGGTCCTGGGCAACCTGCTTTTAGGTGACCCTGTTTGAACTGGAGACTTAAACTAGATGACTGGCACCAATACAAGCTGGGAGATGAACAGATTAAGAGCAGCCCTGTTGAGAAGGACTTTGGGGTGCTGGTGGTTGAGAGGTTGGACACGTGCACTTGCTGCCCAGAAAGCCAACCATATCCTGATCTGCATCAAAAGCAGCATGGCCAGCAGATCAAGGGAGGTGATTCTGCCCCTCTGCTCTGGTGAGACCCCACCTAGACCACTGTGCCCAGCTCTGGGGTCCTTGTGGAGGACGAGACATAAGCATGTTTTGTCTCAAACATTCTATTATGACAGGAAAGATGTGATCAGAAGATGGGGTCCTATGGAGGTGAGGCAGCACTGTTCTGAGCCAGCTGCCTGCTCCACTTTGAGACTCCTGCTCAGTTGACCCTCCACCCCCAACTCACTGCTTGGGGGAGATCTCCAAGGACTGTCTGTGCACCCAGGACAAAATAGCATGAAACATCTAGTTTATATAAGAAGTGTGCACCAAGCTAACTATAAAAAGGTCCCCTTGCTCTCTTTTCCCTCTCTCCTTCACTCTCATTGTTTGCCCCAGCTCCAGTACATCCATGTGGCATGATCTAGATGGGATCTAAGGACATTGTTCTCTGTTTCCGTTTTCTGTCTTTATTTCTCTCCCCTCTTGCTTTGCCTGGGCAAAGCATGGTTATCATATTCTACCCCATACTTCATACTGAACTTTGATGTGGAACTGGGAATCTTGTGGAAGTGTGTTGTGGCTTGCTAGCCAGCAGTTTCTAGAAACAGTGTCTTGTGGCTTGTGAACTAGCACTTATGAATTGGTGTGTTGTGGCTTGGTAGCCAGCACCTTTGAGGAGTTTGTTGTGGGAGTTGAGAACTTATTGAAGTATACCGTACAAAATTAAGAGCTTGTTAGCCTCCACTTTTGTAGAAGTGTATTGTAAGAGTTTAAGGGCTTGCTAGCTAACACATTTTGAGTCTAAATATTGGGCTAGTTGCCAAAGCGATGGCAACTGTACAATATAGCGTAAGGGTTTCCTGACACATAGTCTGGTGTCTTTTTTCAGCCTGATGAGAATTCACAGTGAACATTACAGCCCTACCAATGGGTTAGGACAGTTCTCACCATAGGGAGGACATCAGCCTGTTGGAGTGAATCCAGAGGAGGCCACCAAGATGATTAGAGGGATGGAGCACCTCTCCTATGAGGAAAGCCCGACGAAGTTGGGAATGTTCAATCTGGAGAAGAGAAGGCTTCTGGGTGACCTAATTGCAGCTTTCCAGTACCTGAAGGGAGCCTATAAGAAAGATGGAGAGGGACTTTTTACAAGGGTATGTAGTGATAGGACAAGGATTTGGGCTTTAAACTGAAAAAAGCGTAGGTTTAGATTAGACATTAGGAGAAAAT
Source organism: Acanthisitta chloris (assembly GCF_000695815.1). Classification (NCBI taxonomy): domain Eukaryota; kingdom Metazoa; phylum Chordata; class Aves; order Passeriformes; family Acanthisittidae; genus Acanthisitta; species Acanthisitta chloris. Next base: position 13,969 of record NW_008675172.1, read on the forward strand.
CTCTACTGTGAGGGTGGTGAGGAGCTGAAACAAGCTGCCCAGAGAGTAGTGGATGCTCCATCCCTGTAAGTGTTCCAGGCCAGGTTCAATGGGGCTCTGAGCAACCTGGTTTAGTGGAAATGTCCCTGCCCATGGCAGGAGGGTTTGGAACTAGATCATTTTGAAGGTTCCTTCCAACCCAAGTCATTTTATGATTCTATGATGACCTTCAAAAGTCCCTTTTGACCCCAGTCATTCTGTGATCCTTTGGTTCTGCTTTACTCATAAAGCATCTTAATTCAGCCCTGATGTGCACTGGAAAGGTTTTTGAGACAATGGATAATCCCAAACTGCTCCACTAGAATTCTTCCGAACACAAAATCTATGTATTCCAGAATATTATATGGCAGCCACAGTTAGTCACCTAGCAAACTTCTGAAATACAAGAAAAAAATCCAGTGCTATGCTGGGCACAAAGTACAAATGGTGGATTATGCAAATTGGTATTTATTGTAGGTGTTGATGGAAACATTTTAAATTTATTCCAGGGTTATGGCAGCTGGCCTTGGAAATCTAACTCTATTTGGATTCTCACAATCAGCATATCAGGAAATTACTGTGTTCCTGAGACCCAGAAAGAGTAGTGATTGCCCATTAGAAATCAGATGACTTTCTGCAAGAAGATATAATAGACTACTAGATTGAATGGTCAGAGCCATCACTAGGCTATGGGTATTCTGATGAATTACACTTCAAATGTGCTTAATGCTGAAAGTTAAAAATTGAGACTAAGAGAAAGAAAATATGGATTTTCCTGACACCCTATTTCATCCTTCGTTGCTGAAAATAAATCCATGTTTTCAGTCAAAATTAGTGAAGAAGTCTAAATATTTAACACAGTTGAGGAAACTAAGTAACATATCTAAGGATTTGGGGTGTGTTCCTGCAAATACTTCAGCTGATAATTAGTTTTCTTCTAATAGTTTCATTACCACTGGTCATACTAATTATTTGCATGACTGGAAACATAAGTCAAGTTCCAGTCTATTAGGAAGGTGACCCTGAAAGCCCAGACTCATCAAATAGGTATGGGGACCAAGAAGGAATTTGGTTAATGTGATTTGAATCTTCTTTATATGATTCAATAAAATAAATCATGAATATATCTTCAAGATAGGGTTCACATTAACATGTGAAACTACAGTCAATAAATGTAGTTCATTTGAAAATTTATATTCTTCCAAGCCTGATTCTACTATAAGGCTAAGTCCACAGTTTCTTAATCACATCTCAAGTCCACAGATATCCCTTTTTACTTTTTAAAAAACTAGCACATACCACATTCTTGGCTAACTTCAGTAACAATGTGTAGAGTTACAACCACAAAATCTCTGAACCAGAAGTGCAGCTTGGGAACAGAATATACACATTTTATGAGGAAAATTAAATGGAAACAGGTTAAATTACAAACAAAAAACATTTTCACAAACAATACTTCACTTTTACTGTTTCGTTTATGTCATCTACATAAAAGATTTGCAAGTGGTAAGAGAGATGTGGCATCTGGCTGGGAGCTAAAGTGTTTTTAATAGATCTCAGAAACATCTCTTACAAAGCAAGACATTCAGATCTCTTATCTTACACTGAATAATTAGCCTCAGTAGTGACAAACTACTTCCAAATGAATAAGCTTTTGTTAGGAAACTATCAAATTTCAGTGAAAATCTGATCATGGGAAAATTGCTCATAGAAAGAAATGGCTCAACACTTGACGCATCCCTTAAAATAGACTCCTTGGTATGATCTCATTTAATAAAGATATTGCAAGCAATAAACCCCCCAAATGTTACTCATACTAAGCAGTTTTGATTACTTGTGGTTTTCATCTGATTAAAATGTATTAAAATTGGCATACAGGTATTCAAATTTATCTAGAATTAGAACTGTATTCCATGGCTGTTGTTTTGGTTTTTTTTAGTATTGCAATCTGCTTTTGTACTTCAAATTTGTATTTCAGTTGATGCTAAATGACATGCCTAGGAAAACCTGAAGACAAATCATATTTTTTAGCTTTGCTTTGTATGAAACATCTGTCTTTTTAATGTTTTCCCCATTATGGAATCTATTTATTCTACTGTCTCAATCATAGGGAGTAATGATGGGACATTTTCTATGCAGGTAACCAGTGGAGGTTTCATCATTTTGCAATATATAGCAGCTAGCATTGCTTTTAATGGGTAAGGCTAAGGGTTAAGCACTTTTGCAGGTCTGGTCATTTCCTTTAGTTGCCTAATTGCCAAAATAACTCTTTGTAAAGGCATGCACGTCTCAGACTGAATGGAAAAGGAAATATTGATGAAATGTTAGGAGCATTGACGGGATGCATGAAGGCAATTGAAATGGAAATGCCTTCTAATTAAATATCTGGTTTAGGATTTGAAAATGTTCATTGTCCTAGATAGGCCATTGACCTGAGAATATCATTCCTACAGAGCACTCTGTATTGCAGGACATGTTCTTGGGACAGGAAATAAATAATTTTTCCATTAAGAATTTCAAATTGCTACGCTATATGGAATCCATTCCCCATTCTCCTCCTGCCTTCTTTGCTTCCCATCTTCCCCTTCCCTCTCCTCGTCTTAAAACTTCACACATTAAAGAACAAGTTTAATAGGTTAAATTCTCCTGAACATTTCCAAAAACCATAGGAAAAAAAATCTCAGATCATACTTAATCTGAAAGGGATAAGGTTACACTT
>NW_008675172.1:16727-40827 GCF_000695815.1 Acanthisitta chloris
CCTGTTGCATTATAAGAAACCCTGCAGCTCTTGGCCATGGCTGCCAGACTCTGGGCTTGTCATCTGCCTTTCAGACAGGCTGGAGAAGAGCATGTCAGGTGGGAAGGAAAATAAAATTTTTCCCTGGGAAAATAGCCTTGCTTCTGCTGAAATGACCCACAGACTTACTTAATTCTACAGGATGTTTTGATTTCTTCCATACTTGCTTTTCTTGACAGAAATAAATAAATAAATAAATGAAATAATTAAAACACAAAAAAAAGGAAAGAAGAAAAGTTTCCTCTCAAAATGTCCATGTGACTGTTTTCCAGACCTCATACAGCAGCATGTTTCTTGTTAAATCCAAAGAGCTAAAGAGAAGAGATCTAAACAACATAACGATCTATAGTTTATGTTTGGCTGATGTTAAAATGGGTTCCAGAGATCTCTTGACAGTTTTGCTTAAAGCATACAGTGAATTGCTATAAATATCTTAACTGGCATAAGGCAATGTTGTTCCACTGTGGGAGCTCAAAGTAAACCCTCTGTCTTTAGAAACCTCACCCTTTAACCACAGGCACCAGGGGCAACCACCACATCACCTACTTCTCTGTATGGTTTCTTTCTGTGGGAGGACAAGCACTCACCTGCAAGCACAGGTTACCTATATATATATATCATTTATCTGGAGCTGAACAGATGAAAAAATGTTTTTTCCAGGATCTGCCACATTCACTAAATAATTCAACAAGCTAGGTTTTCTTTAGACTGCTGCCTGAAGGTACACGTATTTTGAGTTTGAGCACAGCACTGTTCATTTGGGTTCATTAAGTTCCTACTGCTCAGTTGAACTTGTCATGGGTTTGTTTGTTTGCTTGTTTGTTTTATTTTGTTTTGTTGTTTGTCAGGCTTTTGGTTTGGGTTTTACTTTATTTTGGGGTTTTTTTAGCATAAACAGCATGATGAATCATTTTTTTCCCCAATTAATATAAGTAAAGTCTCAAATGTTAAAATACGGGCCTGCTCCATCAAGCCTGCTTTGAGGAAATAAGCTGTTATTTGATTTCCTGGTGGGATTAGTTCTTGTTAAATACATTTTTAATGCACTTCTGGTATCTAATGAATTATGTAGCATGCCCCTTTTTCTACTGTCAAATGAGGTTTGGAAGAAATCAGGTCAAGTCCAATAGCAAAAAAATATATAGTATTCTGAAATAACCCCTAGTCGGAGCAAAAGAATCATTCTGATGGAAACTAAACACTGATGAAAGAAAAAAACAAACTACAAACTACAAACAAGACAGGCCTCCCTATTTTTGTGGCCACCATCACCAGAGGCCAAGTACAATTTTTACAGGCCTTAAAGAAAGCTAGTGAATGCCAGGTTTGAAACCATCAAAAGAAGGTTATTCATCCCTTAGTGTGTAGCAGGCCTGTGGCACTCCTAGTCAGAGGACGTTGAGGAAGTGAGAAGTTTATGCAGGTAGAGTGTGAACACAAACTTTGGAGAGAGATCCATTGCCAGCTATTAAACAGAAAAATCATGGAACACTCAGGAAATTCTTCGAGCTCAAAAAGCTCAGGTGCTGGAAAAGTAGTAGGAAAAAAATAATATGAGCTTGTCCTGTTCCTCCTCCTTCCTGGGCACCCATTGTCCTCACTGTTACGGTTGTTCTTGTGTTTTCATCATTATTAAATGGTAAAATCCTAGAACAAAAAAAAATTTGCCAGTTACTTATGCTGTTGTGGTTTAATCTCAGCAAGCAACTAAGTACCACACAGCTGTTCGCTCACTGTCCCCCACCCCTGCTCCCAGTGGGGAGAAGAATTAAAAAGAAAAGGTAAACCTCCTGAGCTAAGAGCAATTTAATAATTGAAATAAAATATAAAAATAATAAAGATGTTAATGATATCAATAATAGTAACAATAAGGAGGGGGAGACAGTAACAGAGAAACAAGTGATGCCCCACACAGTTGCTGACCACCTGCTGACTGATGCCCAGACCATCTCGGACCTGTGATTGACCCCATCCAGGTAACTTCCCCAGCTTATATACTGAGCATCACATTCTATGGTACAGAATACACATTTGGCCAGATTGGGTAAGCTGTCCTTGCCATGCTCCTTCCTGGTTTTTTGTGCAGCTCCTCACTAGCAGAGCATGAGACACTGAAAAGACCTTGACGTGGGGTAAACACCACTTAGCAACAGCCAAAATATCATTGTGTTATTGACATTATTCTCATATTAAATCCAAAAACCACAACACTGTACCAGCTAGTTAGAAGAAAATTAAATCTTTCCCAACCAAACCCAGGACATAAGAAAGAGTTGACTATTATTTCCATTGAATAGCACTGTTAATGCAGGGGGGTATAGGTTTTTCAACATGTGATGTGGGGATGACTTTTAGCATCTCTCTCCACTTAGGTTTGCTTCTGTGGTACTGACATACTGATTCACTCCAGGATGAGTGACAGATGCTCTGGCTAGGACTGAGATTAAATGTGTAGTCAGTAAGGCCATTCTACTTCTGTCACATTTTCTGAGACTCATCAGTTCTTCTTTTTCTTTTATAGGACTATAACATTTTTGCTATTGCCATTAAAAAGTGGAGCAGGTACATAATTTCTAATTAAACTTTGACCACTACCACATTTGTTCAATTTGTAAAAAAATTGCTCATTTGCAATTTTCCTGACAAGAATCAAATTAACAATTTTGAATTGCCTTGAGCTAATACCATCCTCAAAGTCCTGTATACCTAGATGCTGTATTTTGATTGGGATAACTAGCCTCTTCAGATCAGACCTGGAAGATTATTTGTCATGTGGGTTTCAATTAAGTGTCAGACACATTGCTTTTTCACTGAAGTAATTTGAATTTCAATATTCCCTAGGAGATTCTGGAGCAGAAAATCGTTCTTCTACCTCCCACTTCCAATATATTGATTTATTTTCCAAAATTTCAGTTCATAAGATAGCCAAAGATGTCACACACACCTCAACAGAAGAAAAACAAAAGTTCTTTCAAACACAGGATTTTTACTCCTCCTCTCCCCCCTCCCCCCCAATATTGCTGCTTTTCAATTTTAATTTTCTTTTTCCTGAAAAGTTGTCATTAATCACAATTGAGAAAGGCTTTAGTTAATCAAAACCTACCTTGACACAAAGCGTGGAATTTACCTGGTAACATATAATCTACAGTCACTTGATCTTCTTCCATTCAGTCATGCTCATCCCTTCAAATCCCCTCTGTGTGTCTCGGAACTGGAACATGAACTTGGCTTTTCCACCTCTCAGAAAAGTGGCCCTGTCGGCAATTTAGGCCATTTGAAACGTGTTCCTTTTAATTTCTTCTTTTGGATCTCTTCTCTTGGATATATTCAATTAACTATTAATTGTCCCCAGAGGAAAAAAAATGAGGAGAGGGTGACTTCTACTGGGTGAAAGTGGGAAAGTCACGTTCCAGTCCCTGCTCTGACGAGTATGTAATTGCATATGCAAAACAGAGCAGGGTATTTTTACAAGGACCTTCTGGGACACTTCTGGGGCACCCCTAGGTGCAACAATTTATGTTTTCACCAGTTTGTTGCTCACTGGAAATGTTTTTGCTAATGAAAGAACTGGAAGGTAGAGACACAGCATTAATAGTGTGCCTCCCTGGGCTTTTGCTGCAGGACTAAGCATATTCTGAGATTGTTTGTCTTGAGACAAGCCTTGTACACAAGATGTGGGGGCAGAGGTGTGGACTAAATCACAAGCTAGCAAAACTGGAGTAGTTTATTGCATGCACAGAATTTCTGAGGAGCCCATTCAAAGTCCCAGGCACATATAGCTTTATCACACTGTGTGAGTAGCAGCCCTTCACCACTGAGTAAAGGACACTCACTGCCAGCACACGGTGCACATGGGAACTACATGCATGACAAATGAGATGGGGCTTCCTCACCGTCACTATAAGCAAAGCCATGGATGTCTTAATCAGAACTGACCTTAGTCTCCCAGAAGGGGGAATGAGCATTGCAAGACATCTGGACAACAGATGTGAAATGCGATCTACCCTTGTCGACTGCATTTGTACCATTATAAACTGAGCAGAGCTCGAGGGCATGATTGCAAATGACTACAGAAAGTGAAGGATAACTGGGACTCTGGCAATCCACTTCCAGATGGGCAAGGAGAAGTACAGGGTCAGAATAATCAAACTAACAAAAGGAGACAGGAGTGCGTCTGATAATTAATATATAAGAAGGAAAAAAATGTTACTGTAATGAGCAGTAAATTGGGATAATTACTATATACTTTAGTACCTTTGGCCAAACCTTGCAAAAGTGACCATTATCCATGCTGTTTGTACTCTTGTGTGTTTCTTGGCTTCTTGCTTCCCCTGGTGGCATAGGTGCAAAACTCTTGTGATGTGAGATTTTTTTGAGATGCTTGGAAATTTATACAGTGACACGGCTGGGAGGAAGAACTGATGCCTCTCATATGCGGTAGCATGGGAGTGAAAAGAAATTCAGCATTGCAGCATGGGGAATTGTAGCAACTTAGCAAGCTAAACTGGACAGAGAATAAAACCTAGGACCTGAAATAGGCTGGCATTTCTAACACTGGGTTGGAAATCCCAGCCCTTTGTTTCTTTTTAAGTAGGCACACAAGCTCCAGGAAGAGAACAATGCCCCATCTTTCTGTCTGCTGTCTAACCATGTATAGAGAGAGCTCTGCTTCAAAGAGATAACAATGGAAACAGGAGATAAATGATGGATAACAGAAAATGCACCAATGAACTCCAGCTGACTCAGATTTTCCATAGTGCACTTTTCACACTGGGAAGTGTATGGCAAGACTGATTTGGAACAGTTTTATTTTGAGTTTATCAGATTGGCTCGGCCTCCCAAGAACTGAAACACAACTTCAATACAAATTAAAATGTTTCAGTTTGACATTTTGCATTTTTCCAACCTTTTTCTCTCTGAAATTTGTTTCAATTTTTTTTCTTAGACATCAAGATAATTTCTGAGAACACAAGCACCTTTTATCCTGTTGTCCTGAAATGGCCTGAAAATCCTTTCTCAGACAGAAACTGATGGGTTTTTTTTACTTTGGTCAGAACACTTAGAAGCCTTGCTTTCAGTTAATTTCTTTCTTATTTATTTGTTTGATTGCTTGTTTATTTACTTTAATTTTATTTAGGTGAATCTATGAAACTGAAAACCCAGTTGCTTAGATGGCTACAAACTACAATGACCATGCCTTCATATCCCATGAACCAGCAGCAGCAGCCCAGCAGTATTGATTTCTTAGCAGGTATCACAGAACAAATTAGCTTTCAAGAGAGCTCAGAAGAAAAGTGATGCAGTGACTACCAGGATTTTGGCATGGGAAAGCATGAGAGAACTGGATGGGGCAGGCAGGAAAGCAGAGAAAAGGCTAATTATTTTCAGTCTGGAGAAAGGGATTGCATCAACAAGTCACCCAGTGGGCAAGCATCCCATAATGGCCTTTTTAGTTCTGGTTCATTCAAGTACAAATGAAACCTGTTGGAAAGAGCAGCAGAACACAGGTGCTTTTCCTCTCCTTTTCTCCGCTCCCCTTGCCTCTCCTCTACTCCACCAAGAAGATGCCAGAGCTGCATCACACCATTGTCACAGCTCAGCCATCCACTGTTAAAAATAAATCAGCACCCACAAGGATACAGTCAGAAAGCATTAGGATAGGGGAGTGCACACGTATTTTATCTTAGCATATGCCATTAGCATTTGATGAGGGTTTGTAGGTATCACCAAACCTGGCTTTTTCAGCTCCTTGTTCCCATCAATTCTTTGGCATATTTTGTTTCTCAAAACAAAGCCTCAACAAATTCAGTGGCTGATCTCACTGCAGCTGATGGGGTTGTCTTTTATTGAGAAGGAACAAACTGAGAGGCAGAAATGGGAGAAAGCAAAAGCAATGACTGAGCAATTTGTTGTGCCAAAAGAACCTACAACTGAACTCCATCACCACTGATGCCTTTACTAAGTATCATTGGAGCCTCCGACTAAAAATGCATCAACAAGGACATTGTGACATGTTGCATTTTTTTATTCTTCAGGAGGAGCTGGTGTGGAAATTAAGAAATAGAGATTAGTGAAAGTAGGAAAGCTTAATCTGACTATCACCTGAAAATGCAACATCAGTTAAATATTACTAATACCTTAGACTGTTCTTTGGGTTGAAAGACTATCATTTATGGGTTATCATCATAAACTAAAAGACTATTGTGAAGAAAAAATGGCTGCATACTGTAAAATAGTAAAGAGAAGGACTGGTCTTACAGGCTCTATCCTCATCTAATAATGTTTAGGTCTTGGAAACACTGAATATAGTATTAAAACCCAATGCTGAATCCCACACCTATTTCTGAGTTCTGTGGCATGTGATCCTGAATCCTCGGGTGATGCAAAGACAACCACAGAGCTAGACACAGGTGTTCCTAGGCTATGCTAAGATACTAAAATCCTATTGGTACTGCCTGAAATTAATGCTCCCTGAGAGGGAGAAGCTGTAGAGCATCACACTTTTGCTCTGCCCCAATTAGGATTAAAAGCACTTAATCAACTGAATGACACTGAAGAATAGCCCCAGGATGGGAATCTTGGTGAAGTTGCCCAGGGACACCAGTGGGTATCATCTCTAAAACCAGAAGATGTAACCTTGTGCCATGCATTATCTTGACCACCTAAAAGACAGGTTACATTCTGTAATGGATCTCTTCCTGAATAACCTCCAATTTTTTAAACAGTGACCTAAACAACTTGAAAAAAAGAACAATACAGAAATAAAATTACTTTTCTTAATGGTCACTTTTGTGAAGAGAGATACTGAGTTTATAAGCATAGTGTTGTTAGAGTCACTACATTTTTCTACCTCTATTTTCTTTTGTGAGGGTCGATTTTTGTTAGAGCTGTTCTAGACGAGGTCCATGTGACATGATGCTGACTGTGGTCAAGACCATAACATGCCCTGCCTACAGTTTGCTGATCACTTTTTGCAGGGTAGAGGGGAGCCTGAAAGTTCCTTTCTATCATATAGTTGAATTTTTATTGGTATCCTGAAATATTATTGTATTTCTATAAAGTATCTATTTACAAAACTTTACAAATAAAAGATTTATGGGACAAGGTTTCAAGGACCATTGCTCCTTCATTAGTACTAACTCAGTGAGAGCATGCTTCCCATCCATTTGGGAAGGAGTGGCTGTGATCCTCTGTGGCCTTGTGCATCCTCATTTTCTAGCCCTGCACCCAGTCCTGAACCCCTGGCAAAGCCTTGGGCAATTGGTCTCACAGAACAACTGCCAGAAGAGAGTATCCAGGACCAAAAACACAATCTGTCCTTGGACCAGATCTTGGTCTAGTGACATGCATGCTGTATTACCAGCTGACTACAGACTTACTCCTGAACGAGCATTTCATGGAGATATGCAGTTGTACTGTTAGTTGCAAACTGGATAACTCATGCAGCAATCTTTCAGACAGAAGTATCTCACATAAACATGTGGAATCCTGGAAAGGCTATATGGAGGGTAGAGCAAGGATGAAAAGAGACAGAAGAAGTGGCAACAAATAGTGGCTTATTAACAAGTGATTTATTAACATCATTGTTTTTATGCTTTCATTTACAAACTTACTATTGAACAATTATTACCTTAAAGGAGTGCCATATTATAAACACTACATTTGTACAAAGCCTTCAAAATGAGCCTGTTTGGTTTGGATGTCAGGGTATGGTAGCCAGCAACTCTGCAACTGCCATAACTACAAATGTATGCAACTGAAGCCATTACTATTTTTTATTACAGTAACAGAAGCTTAGACTTATTTTAGCACGCATAGTTTTGTTTTTAATTTTCATTTGTATAGAAAAATTACCATTATTGCAGTAGGATTTCAAGCTCTTTATTAAATTCAAATAAATTATCATGTGCACAGAATCTTTTCCTTCTCACAAATAACATTAAAATGATGAGCAAATCTGAAATTCAAGGTAAATAAATTCCTAGAGTACAAAGGCATAGGCTTCAAAGTTCTGCTTCTCAGAGAATTATTAAAAGCATTTTCTTCTCCTTGTCACATGCAGTTCTGTATTTCTGTTGTCTTCAACCAGTGACTTGGAGTATTGAAGCCCTTCATATGCGAGCAAATGTTTACACTCATTGCTAATCTAAAAAGCACTTCAACGTGTTCAAGATCCCACAGAAGGGATGAGGTTTCAAGGTCCATATGTCTGCAGAGTTCAATGCATTGGAAACAAATCCTACATCAGTTGGGTTTATTTTCCCTGAAACAGCTTTATATATTTGTTTTACAGAAAAACCTTTGATTGACCCAAGTTACAGACACAATTATAAGGTAGGTAGTAGGGATAAATTCAGACAAACTACCAAACATATCAGCTTTTGTGATTACCTGGTCAAGAAATGTTGTTTTAACTCTTTCTAAAGCGTTTTAATCAGTAATACCAGGAGTAGAATGAATCCTGAAATGGGAAATATGTCTGGGTCCTAATCACTTTAGCCCTCATTTCAAAGTAGGCTAACAAATATATTTTAAAATGTGATCCAGTGCTGAAGAACTGAGCCCCCAGCACTCTCCATGGGGCATAGAGACCTCATAGCTCTGCCAGCTGGTGAGCATGTGCTCCTGGGGCTGAAGGAGCAGAAAACAATGCCTCCTGCCAGGGCAGATGTCTGTTTCACCCACTGCTTGCCCCACACAAGGTGGAGGATATGCAGCACAGGACTCAGCACTGCCCTCAAACACAAGTTGTCCTCCAAGAGACTTTTTCCCTGCCACAGGGCTGTGGGTCTGAGGGTGGTGCAGAAATTGCCCAGGAGTGGAGGGAGCAACAGGAGTGTTTGGCCCTGGCACTCGGTAGACAGGTGCTCCACGGCACTGTTTTTTGATTTATCTCAGTCCTATCTGAACATAATCCACCAGCAAGAGCAGCAGGGCACGAACTCCTTTTTTCAATTCACCTCCCCTCACCTCTACCATGACAGCACTGGGGCTTCATCACAGCCCTTGGTAGCACAGGAGTCACAGCTCAGTCACTGCTGCTAAAAATAAATCCACACCTATAAGGTAGAGTCAAAAAGGACTGACAGCATTGTAAAGGCAGGAATAGGCAATTTGCTCCCCTTTCCTTGGAAAACACAATGTAAACGAAATTGTACATAGCACAGAAAAGGGAACTCTTGCTGGCATTGACTATGGGATTGCTCTGGCCCCTTCTAAATGTGTGATAACTTCAGAGAACTGTGTGTTTACACAGATTTACAGGGTGTCTTTGCAGGGTTTGAGAGGCAGCACCAGGTAGCTGTCACATAGTCATTCCCAAAACCCGAGCAGGAGCATCCCCCACTGTCCCTATCTGGCGACCCAGGTTTAGAAGCAAAACACGCTCCCTTGGGCAGACACACTCAGCTGGGCAGGACTATGCTGCTTCCAGGGCTTGTGTCCCTCTTTCTGCAAAAACACTGCACTGAGCACTCTGATTTGATCCCTTTGCACTGAGGCGGCCTGGACTACTTTGTTCTCTAGTGAGCAGTACAGATTAAAAACACAAAAGCACCAGGTTAGATCTCTTCTGCACAGGGATGAGATATGAGGGGTTTTTGTTTGGTTTGGTTTTGGGTTTTTATTTTTTGTGTCTCTCTAAATTATCTCAGGGGATATATGACCTTTTTTAAGAAGTGCCAATACCTTCATGTCTCAAACTACTTAGAAGAAATCCTTGCTGTGTATTTGGGATTCAGAAAATACAAGCCAGTATTAGGATTACCAAATGACATGAACAAAAATGTGGGCTTTGACTCTTTATTAAGGGAGCAGGTCAAATCTTCTCCCCAAGATTACCCTATAGTTTTTAATTAAAAACTCCAGCAGCCCCTTCATCTGCACACATCAAATCATTGATTTCAACTCAGGTGGCTGAAAACAGACCAAAAGGTCTTTCCCATTCCTGACTTTGCTTTTGCACAGAAAGCTGCAGCTGTGGAGCTGCTCTTCTGGGAAGCTACTCCACAAACATTTTCTCCAGAGAGGAGACAGTAAGGTATTTCTGAATAGCAAAGTTCTGATGGGCCTGGAAGGCTGTAGTCAGCTGGTAATACAGCGTACTCCCCAGTATGTCCATGTCTCTCTCATACTGTGGCTTAAGTATTGTTTAGTCTGATCCTATTGTACCTAATCTAACCTGATCCTCTATCACTATGGGTGCATCTTCTTTGCTCCAGACAGTCACCCTGATCTCAAGGAGACTCCTTGTCTGCTAGACTTCTGAAGTCTGGTCTTGCTAGTACCACAGGATGACTAGCAGCATCTAGATCACCCTGAGGCAGTTGCGCAAAGTAAGTTCATGAATGTGTGATAGGCTCCTGTGGCAGTGGAGAACTGGAGCCCATCATACATTCAACTATTTGAGCTACCTTGCCCTAAGTTTCCATTCTGTCTTCTAGTGAAGGTCTTTTGGGGAGGGTCTTTCACAAAATTCTGGAAAGCAAACTAGCAACAAAATGAGTTGAAATGCCATGTTTTGTTGATTTCCACATGTCAACAGATTTAGCTGAATTTTCACAGAGACAACACTTGGGGATAAAGACCAGAAGTTTTCTATGACATAGCATGCCATGAAAGTTTTAGTAATGTGGGGGGAAATTTCCTATTTTTTTATTATATATAATGCACTTTCCTACAAGCTATTCAAAGGCATTCAAGCAGTCTCATTTTTCATTTGAATGTCACACCTCTTCATACTGCTGAAATGTAATATTGGATCAGGTTTTGCTCTCACATAGGTTAGCAGATAGTGGATAGCATAGATTATCAGAGTAGATAGCAGATTATCAGCATTATTGTGCTTATATCAGTGAAAGGAGTTTGCATTTAGTGCATCAGCCAAAGGATAAAGCTAAAATCTATTGAACGCAGTGGGTTATTCATCAGAAGACTTAATTCACCATCGTAGTGGTTTTGCATGGCCAGGTTTTAGCAGTGGCAGTGGCTACAGGGGTGGTTTCTGTGAGAAGCTGCTAGCAGCTTCCCCACGTAGGGCAGAGCCAATGACAGCGGCTCCAGGATGGACCCACCACTGTGGCAAGGCCAAGCTATTTAGTGGTGTTAGTAATGCCTCTGGGATAACAGATTTAAGAAAGAAAAAAAAGTTACTGTCCAGAAGTAATTGAGGCCAGAGACGTGTTGAGAATATGTGAGAGGAACAACTATGCAAACACCAAGGTCAGTGGAGAAGGGGGTACTTCAGGCACTGGAGCTGAGGGCCTGTGGTGAAGCAGCTGTCTCCCTGTAGCCCGTGGAAGTGGAGGAGACCCACACTGGAGCAGGTGGATTCCTGAAGGATGCTGTGAAGCTGTGGGGAGCCCTTGTTGGAGCAAGTTCCTGGCAGAGACCTGCAGACCCGTGGAGAGAGGAGACCCATGCTGGAGCAGAGTTCCTGCTAGGACTTGGGATCCTGTGGGGGACTCGTGCTGGAGCAGGCTGTTCCTGAGGGACTGGACTTCACCCTGTGAAGAGTGACCCATGCTGCAGCAGTTTGTGAAGAACTGCTGCTCCTGGGAGGACTCACGTTGGAGAACTTCATAAAGAACTGTCTCCCATGAGAGGGACCCTATGCTGGAGCAGGAGAAGGACTCCCCTCCCTGAGAGCAGTGGCAGAAACTACCTGTGATGAACTGACTCTAGCCCCCACTCCCTGTCCCCCTGTGCTGCTGGAGAGGAGGAGGTAGAGTTTGGAAGGAGGGAGGGGTGGGGGAAAGTGTTTTTAAGGTCTGCTTTATTTTCTCTTGCTCTCATCTTGTTAGTAATAAAATCACTTAATTTCTCCAAATTGAATCTGTCTTGCCCATGATGGTATTCAGTGAGTGATCTCTCCTAGTCCTCATCTCAACCCATAAACCTTTTGTTATAGTTTCTTTCCCCCATCTATTTGCAGAGGGGAGTGAGAGAGCAGCTTTGGTGAGTGCCTGACATGCAGCCAGCGTCAACCCACTACAACTGTGTTAAAAGGAAAGTAATATGAGAAAGGCATATGCTATCCTGTTTACTACAATGCATGTTTTAAGAGGTGAAAAGATAAAGACTTCAACTCCACCTCCAACAAATCAACAAACCATTAGAGAAAAAAAGATTCAACTTCTAGAGCAATAAGTCTTTTATTCACCAAGCAAATTTTCTTATATTATTCCCATTTAATAAGCGACTTTTTCTGACATTCTGCCGCTAGCTGGTACCAGTATGGAAATCTTCTAGGAAAAAATTATGTAAACAAAAAATTTGTACAGTCATTTTCCCATGCTGAGCTACAAAAGATGTAGAAATACTCACTGATACAGATTTTTCACTTACATCCAAAAACATACTGCATATTTTTACTTTACAATCTACAGGAGCTTATAATGGACAAAAATGACCCAGTGAGAATGGACAGAATGATTGGCAACTCTGCTTCAAAGTTAAGAAAGACTGTGATTAAGACTCCCTGTACAGTCATCATGAAGACTCTTTCTGTGAAGTTTTTATGACATTGTCTCTCATTACATGCTCACGTACAGGGTTTTTTTCACAGAGCACAGGTGCACTCTGTGCCCTGTGATGAGCAGTGATCACTGACAGAGGAATAACCTCATGTTTTGCACTCTCTGCATTGCTCAGTGTGCATCACACATTTACTGCATTACACCAAGTCAAAGAGCATTTCTTCACTGCCCATTCCAGTCTGTTCTCCTCTGCACCAGATTTCTTATTTCATCCATTCCTGGCCCCACCTTTTAGTCTTCTCATCTTAGGCTCAATTTTCTCAGTCAGGCTCAGCCTTATCTGGTCTCCAACTCCTGTACGCTCATTCCAGGTTGACTGGCATTGCAGTTGCTTCTGCAGATGGAGCCTTTGTTAATGTAGCTGAGCTAGCTTTAAACTAATCAGTATAGGAAGCATTAAGAGTGAAACCAGGACTGAAAACCTGCTGAAGCACTGAGTAAACACTTAGTAGCCACACTGGGTTGGACCCCATGTCACCACTGATATGGCATTGCAGTGTCCACAGGTTGCCTCTTCCCTTTCCAGTGCCAGCTGCTTCCAGCCTCCCTCTTCACATCTATTTTATCTTTCAATGATCAAACCAGTTTCAGTGTACTCTGTAAACGAACTGGGGATTTCTTTTTTCTCCGTGCTGTCTGAATGTCATCATGGTAGGTCCTAAGACATTATCTTCTAGACAGCAGCATAAACAGCAGTAATATTGCTATTAATGTCTGTGACTCCAAAACAGCTCTGATTTTCCCTTTATAGCTGGGTTTCTATTTTGCCTCAAGAGCAGAAATGTTGACCTATTCAGTCTAGGTAATATTCACACATGCTGGGCCTCAGACACTAGCTAAAAGTCCAAACCAAAGGTGCTGTGTGACCTTGTCTTGACATTTTGTGGTCCATCAATGCAGAAAGCAGATGCTTACAAGGGCCTGTTCATCAGAGAAGAGCTCTCTCTCAGGCTGATTCTGAGCCTGCAGCTCTGAGCATTGACCAGCTAACAAACATGTACATGGGCTTTCTACAAAAATGCAGTGCAAATGGGAAAGCCTGGGGCAAAAGAACACATGATAATCAACACCACTGCACTATATGCTTATATTCAGGATGACATAAACACATTTTACATTTGCTTACCCAAGATCTACTGTGTCAAAAGAAATACCAAATGACAAGATTTTTTTCAGCTTTGTCATAAATTTCAGTCTCCAGCTTTTATTGCTTTGTAATTAGTTATGCATGTTGCCTTCATAAAAGCTATATCCAGGGAGAAAAACTCCCTAAATAATCCCTAATTTAGTCCGTCAGAAGGAATTTGGCAACAACCTCAGATGATTAAATGGTGATCAAGTAACTGCCTAAAACTCAGAAGCAAGATGCTGCTCCACAGCCTCCAAAGTTTTCTGGTAAAGAACTGAGACTTGTGTTATCTCTATTACCCAGGGAAGAAGCCAATCTGCTGCATGGTGTATGGTGGAAATAAGACTCTTCCCTTATCTTCCTATCTCACAACTGCAATGCACATCTGGCTCCAAGTTTTATTGCTTTCACTCTCACCCTGTAAGAAGCCTTGAGGCCTTATGCCTCTTCCCTGCCATGTGTTACTGTGCAGCTGGGGCCAATGCAGTTCAAGGAGAAAGTACCACCCTGGTGGGTTGCCTGAGCCTATTCTCACCAGAAGACTTACTCGAAAAGTTTCCATCAACCTGTTTATCAGATTTGGGAGTCAATTGGCACTTTCATTTGAAGTATCTGCTTCATTCAAAACTAGGTTTTGTTTGCTTATATTCTTCCTGTGGCTAGAAAAAATTTTGGCAGGTTTCAGCCAAGCTTTGGGGGACATTTTTCAGAAGCTTCTAGCCAGATATGCATACATATGTCTAAACCTGCTGGTTTGGGTTTTTATTTTCACAAGGAAACTGATACTGATTTTTGCACTCAGCAAGACATTGCGTGAGTTGAGGTATGGGGCTTTCCCATCAATTTTTATTCCTACAAATTTTTTTTCTCCATCTCCAATTTGCAAGTTGATATGCTGCTCACTGTATTGAGATTGCCCACGTTTACTCCAATTTATGCTTGACCTGATGTAAGCAGCTGGGCCTCCTGGTTTTTCCCTCTCAAACCCATCAGGACACTGTCAGGGACTGTCAGGATGAGTTCCAGCTGCATGGACTGCAAGGCACTGAGTGAGATCAGAAACTTGTCCACAATGGAAATGCAGGGTCTACCTAAATACTAAGCTACCCATACTTATTGAACAGCATGATACACAACCTCCTCTGCCTCATGAAACCAAGTTTCTTCCTTTCCAAATTTTTCAGGTCAAGCTGGCAAAACAGAACATCCATCGAGACAAAAAGAGGAGAAAATTAACTCAAGCCAGCTGTGTGCATGCAGTCACGATGTCCTGGGGAGCCTGGGAGCCATCTGCAAGGACTTTTTAAATTACTTTGCTATTAGTATGTAGTTTCATCTGATACATCTAACCTCCTCAGGAAAGTGTGTTAAATGCTACAATGTAGTTGTGAAGCGCTATGGAGTATGCAGTAGTGCTGTGCATTAAGTGGAAGGGCAGTGGGACTGAACGGGCTGAGGCACTGCTCCTCACCTGAAAGCAGCTGTGCATGCGGTGCAGTGGTGCCCAGCTGGTGGAGAGGAGCCTCTCCAAGCTCGTGGTGACTGTGTCCTCCAAGAATAAACCAGTTCAGAAATACGTTACAGATGCAGTTATGCAAGACAAAGCAGCTCAAAGTCTGTGACCTTCCTGAGGAAACACTTGGCAAATCATTCAGGAAACCTGTTCTTCCAAGCAACTGAAAAGGAAGGAAAACCATTACTACATAATAGCCAGCCCTCAACCTGATTATACTGAAAGAATTTCACCTGTCATAAATGGCAAGGCTTCAATTGACAGTGACAGATCAGACTCTGAAGCAAAGGGAGATGCTTCACAAGAGGAGAGCAGTGCTGTTGATAAGAGTTTGGACCGCTGTAGGAAATTCCAGATGTTTGATACTGTACAAGAAGAGCAGATGGTGGGAGACTCCAGTGTAACTACTGTAAACTCACAGAAGACTGATCCAGATTTGAATCTTCACACTACAGTAGAAATGATCTGTGAGCATTTAAATGTTTCTGAAGATGGGAAAAAAGAACACTGTAAGGAAAAAGAGAAGCATGTTTATGACATCCACTATATGGAAACATCAGCCACTAGTTAGATCCAAAATATCCTTTCTGTACAGCCCTGTAGAGAAGAATATGACCTGGTAGGTGATGATCCTGTTCCAGAGGACATACATGAAGAAAATGATGAAAATAACTGGCATAATCATAACCATCTCCATATCCTGATGGAGATGAATTTTTACCTCAGGAAGCTGGTGATGGAGAAAAAGAATCTGAAGAGAGCTTTGGTGATGAGGACCAATATTCCAGGAGAAGGACATGTGTGAGAGACTGAAAACCTAAAAGAGATAATGTCTCAAACACTCGTCAGAAGAGGAAAAGAATGTTACCATGCCAACAAGACAAGGTTAGAAAAGAGGATCTTGAAAAGGCAGGATAGCACTTTTCTGGGGATAACTTCCTTACCTTGGGTAACTATCTGAAAAAACATGTCTGAGACAGCATTTCACCTGCATCTCTGACAGGGGACAGGGGGATCCAAAACCACCAGAGACCCCATTGACCCCCTTCTAGAAAGTCTGAGAATGTCTCAGACCTAGTCATCCAGGACAGCCCTCTTGGGACCCAACAACATGGAACAAATACTGACAGAAGGTTCTACAGGAGTTTGGATATGATAAGATCCAAGATTTGGATTCTGACTAACACCCCTTTTTTGAAGATTAAATGCATGCCAAAGATACAATTCCACTGTTGCAGAAGAACTGCAAATCCAGACAGCTGCTGACGGCTATTCATAAGACTGTTGAACTTAAAATAAAAATATTCAATAAAAAGCCCCAATGCAACTTCAAACCAAACAACATCAACACAAAACCAAACCAAACCAAACCAAAAAAAGCAACCAAAATCCTAATGAACAAACTACAACAACAACCAACAAAGAAAACCAAAACAGCAAAAAAACTCCACCTTGAAATATCACTTCTGGGAAAAGTTGTGTTCATTGGGACAGTGGGAAACCAATCTTTGCAAAGATGAGCTGTAAGCTAAACTTTTGCCTGTCTACCCTCCTCACACTGGTAGTGACCAGCATGTTCACCCTAATGCTTACTGACTAGGCTTGAGTTTTGCATACTACATTAGGGATTCCAGTAAATGCTAAAACTTTCTACTACCTGAGCTGTCAGCTTCAGCTGGTAGATATCAAACAGATGGGTGTGAGTATGGCCACTTGGCAAAACAAATTTTTGTTTTCAAAGTGAAAGATGATATAAAATGGATTTTTCAAACTGCATGCTCATGCATTTGTGCCTGTAGCAACTACCTCCACATTGTATATGGAGGTACTGTTGGCAACAGCTGGTCATGACTAATGTGTCAGTTTTCACAAGAAGATCAGCATGTGTGCCATGATGGCAAGTGGAAGTCCTGGAAAAAGATACTTTGTCCTAGCACTGTCTACTGCTTTTGTTCCTAAGTGTCGAATTACTTTCTTTACAAATGTTTGAGCATATGAAATGCCTTGATCTGTCCATTACTCTCTTCAGTAGTTTTACTGTTGGAGTAGAACAATATCCACTTAAATTGTAAATAAATATTTTTTTTTTACTAGAAAACCACCCCATCTTTAAACTGAAAGAGAGAAGGTTTAGGCTAGATGTTAGGAAGAAGTTTTGTTCTAGTTAGGAGAGGTTTTGTTCTAGTTTAGACTTTGTGTTCTAAAACAGCCTGTGGAAACCAAGAACCCACTGGCCAACCCCTTCATAGAAGTGCTGGTGCAGTTCTACCTCAGAGTTCTGGCTGATGCAGGATTCTTCACAGTTTAAATACTTATTGCTTAATATTGTGAAGATATTGAGGCAGTGGGTGTGTAGATTGCATTTTTCCTTAAGGATGTGGTATAATGTGAGCAGAGTACTTTTCCACTGACATTAACTATGTAAGAGCTAGCTTGTCCTTTGTGTTGTCTGTCTGACCAATAGAGAAAACCAAGTTGCATTAGGGAACAATTCACTTTATCTTATGAGTAGACAAATGCAATTCAGTGGTTTCACTCTGCTTCCACTGACTATGGATAGATCCTAATTACTGGGATTTATAAAGGTAGGTGAGATGAATCCTGCACAAGCTGTCTCAACTTGAAAAACATATATGGATTTGGAACAGCTCTCCAAAATATAAGATGCATCAGGAGGTGGCTGCAGGATGGTGAATGTAGGCATGTTTCTGCATTTTCTAAAAACACACAGTTGCAATTCCTAGAAAAATGAGTGCAAGATCCTTGTCCATTATAAAATGTATATGCTTAACTTCCCCTGTAATATATGAAGCTCTCAGTCCTGTCTCTTGCTATCCACAAAATGTGTGGTGCTAGGATAAAGCAAATAAGTGCCATTTGTCTCTGAAACAGTCTCCCATTCCCACAAAGCAGTAACGGCCCTTGGAATTAGTGGTAGGCAATTTGTGCAAAAGGCACCAAAAAAACCCACTCCTTACAGCTGCAATCAGTCATGATGCTTTCAAGCACCTCAACCCAACAGCAACTTTCAGAGCAGTTACTCCCATTCCCTTTATAATATCTACCCAGATACCACTATGCTCTTCTGTGCTCTTTTCTCATCCTTCAGCTCTTCCACCACAATTTTCATCTGCTGTTAATGGCAGTGCTGGCAGAGCCCTGTACTGAACAACTCCCTCTTGGCATGAGGCACACTCCTCCCAATAATCTGCTTCCCAGTGCCTTTGAAAAGAAATAAACTAGAGACTTCACTGAACCACACACAAAGAATTCCAGCAGTTCTGGGGTCCCTAAGTAGAAAATATTTCAGCAAGACTGTGCTACATCTCAAAAGCACATTAAACACAAATGACTTTCCATAACAGCATAGTTTTGCTTGAGTTGGTTTTCTCTGCATGAGATATATCAGCATCTCTTAATATGAATGAGAAAGTTTTACATGACATCAAAATCACACTTTCTAAACTCAGATTGTGTTCTGACTGAAGGTGGCATAAATCTGAAGTAATTTCATTGCTATAATTATTCTAGGTTCAAAGCAGTGTAATAAGGAATAAAATATGTTCCAGAAAGCACTGCTAGTCTTCACTTTAACAACACATTTTAATTTTATGGAGAATTTTAACTAATGCAATTTAAAGAGGAAGATGGAAGTAAAATGCGGAAACAAGTCACTTTCAAATGAATGCATAGATAATGGCTCCCTGTGAAGCAGCTTGCAAGCAACACAACCACTCATCCAGAACAGGGTTATTTTTTTAATTTTAGCTAATGTTGATTTAAATACCATCTTAGTGACTGTGAAAGAAAATTAACACTTGATTCATTTTTATTGTGATTAATTATTCCAATATTTCTTAAGCTTGTTGTGTTAGATTTTAATGCCACTTACATTTTGTTTTCCACTACTTTAATTTCATTAGCCCCAAAGAAATGATTCCAGATATTTTCCAGGACAAGTTGGAACATAGGCCTTGTATAATATTTTTTAAAAAATCATTAAAAAGTGTATAATATAACTGTTATTCACACCTCATTTTATTTATTCTGAAGTCAGGACAAATCTAGTGACTCCAAGAAGCTGAACAGCATGCAAAGCATGAGTTAAACACTACTAAAATGCAGGGCTTAGTAGGTGATTTTAATGTAATTAATTTACTCCTTTATTGGGTAAACCGTTAAACAGCCAGTCCAAGAAAAGCCATAAGGACAAGTCCATTCAAAAGAGGCTTCCAGGAGGCTGACTTAAGGCTTGACCTTCAACCCTGGAATCACATCATTCTATTGTAATCTTAAAAAATAAAAGTTTAAATCACGACAATTTGTAAACTACGACTGAGCACAATGGGTGCTTTGAGATATGCCTGATTCTGCAGCCTGCATTTCCAGCTCTGAGACATATCAACTACTGAGCTAGGAGCCTCCTTTGGATCAGCAAAGATGATGAGCTGAGCCTCCACAAGTAAGAAGTGTTTTCTCAGGAGTGAATGACTCTTTTCTCAGAGGTAAGCCCCTCCAAAACGTCCAGATGGCAACACTACCTAAGTAAAATTTTAGAGTGATGCTAAATCTGCAAGGTGCCCTTGGCAAGGGATATGCAGAGAGACATCTGTGTTTCAATGATACTTTACCAATAGTTAGAATTATCAGCAATAACAAAACAGGAAAAATAGAGTTCCCTCATGGATATAGCTTATCATACCTCTCACTGAAAATATATTGGCATCTAGACTTCACTAAACGAATATTTTATATGCAATCTGAACATCCCTATACCTCTCACAAATAAGCGATGTCCTATAAGGCCTCAGAAAACAGTGTGATTAAGACAGATGGGAAATACCAAGAGCTCAGTTATGCTCACAATGTGAGTGACTGGATTCGGACTTAGGCACCACATCCGACAGACAAGAATACAGTGAGAACTTGGGCTGGACTGCAGGAGGAGGCTCTTTCTCAAAGAGCCAGAAATGTCCAGCCACACTTGAACATGACCAGCTATTAACAGAAATTATTTAAAATACAGATTTCTGCAGCTAGAAGCTATACCATGCATGTCTTAAGGCTTCCAAAGTGTCTGTACCTGCTAATGGACACAGCTAGGGGAAAATAAAGGAATATTTCCACCAGCAGGACTCCTCTGTGCAAGAGACAACCCTGCTAGCCACTCTGGCAGGATACAGTTCCTAGCTGCCAGGGAAACAGGAAAGGATTAGACTTTAAGGATGCACAGCATCAGTACGCCCTTGAGTATGAATGTCTGGGATGTCCAGCAATTGTTAACACAGAACTACTCCAATACATAAATTAATCTGTTCCGCTTCTCTGACAGGTAGTTTTCAAAAACACTGAACTTTTGTAGGTATGTGAAGTTCAGCCCAGTCTTGGAAGTAATATTAAATTCTGTCCTGTTCAGCACAGTGGCTTCACTGCACAATGCTGTTTGAAGCACATTTAACCATACTGCTACTACAAATAGTTTGGCGTAGACTCATAGAATGCCCTGGGTTGGAAAGAATCTTCAAGATCATCTCATTCCAACTTCTCTGCCATGGGCTGGGACACCTTCCACAAGACAAGGTTGCTTAGAGCCCCATCCAGCCTGATGCTGAATACTCCCAGGGATGGGGCATTCACCACTTCTCTGGGCAACCTGTTCCAGTGCCTCACCACCCTCACAGTAGAGAATTTTTTCCTAATGTCTAATCTAAACCTACTCTCAGCATGAAGCCATTCCTCCTTGTCTTGTCACTACATGCTCTTGTAAAAAGTCCCTCTCCGTCTTTCTTGTAAGCTCCTGTCAGGTACTGGAATGCTGCAACTAGGTCACCCTGAAGCCTTCTCTTCTCCAGGCTGAACAATCCCAATTCTCTTAGCCTTTCCTTGCAGGAGAGGTGCTCCATCACTCCAACCATCTTGGTGGCTCTCCTCTGGATTTCCTCCAACAGAATGCTGTCCTTCCTGCGCTAGGGACCCCAGAGCTGGATGCAGCACTCCAGGTGGGGTCTCACCAGGGAAGAGTAGGACAGAATCACCTCTCTTGACCTGCTGTCCACACTTGTTGTGATGCAGCCCAGGACATGGTTGGCTTTCTGGGCAGCAAGTGCACATTGCCAGCTCATGTCTAGCCTCTCATCCATCAGCACCCACAAGTCCTTCTTGGTAGGGCTGCTCTCTATCTGTTCTTCCCCGAGCCTGTATTGATACCGGGGCAGCACCTTGCACTTGATGTTATTAAACCTCATGAAATTCCCATGGGCCCACTTCTCAAGCATGTCCAGGTCCCTCTGGACAGCATCCTGTTCTTCAGGTGTGTCAAGCACACCACTCACTGTTCAGACCATCCTTCATGGAATGTTACAATGTTTGAATGTTAGAATGTTCAGATCATGCTTCATGGAACATTAGAATGTTAAAAGGTTCAGACCTTTTATCATTGAATGTCAGGATTCCCCAATATCAGGATGTTAGAACGTTCAGACACCTTTTCATAGAAACTTAGAATGTTAGAATTGTCAGACCATCCTTCATAGGCAGATGGAATGTTAGAATGTAAAAATATTCAGACTATCCTTCATAGAATGTGAGAATGTTCTGACCATCCTTCGTGGAATGTTAGAATGTGAAAATATTCAGACCACCCTTCAAAGAATGTTAGAATATTCAGAACCTTTTTCTTAGAATGTCAGAACGTT
This sequence comes from Acanthisitta chloris, assembly GCF_000695815.1. NCBI lineage: Eukaryota > Metazoa > Chordata > Aves > Passeriformes > Acanthisittidae > Acanthisitta > Acanthisitta chloris. The sequence continues at coordinate 38,640 of NW_008675172.1, forward strand.
CAGACTATATATCATAGAATGTTAGAATGTTCAAAGCACCCTTCAAAGAATGTTAGAATGTATGCATGTTAGAATGTTAGAAGATTCAGGCCTTCTTCCATAGTGTCAGAATGCCACAGTGTCAGGATGTTAGAATGTTCAGACTCTCCTTCATGGAATGTGAGCATGCTCAGACTATCCTTCATAAAATTTTAGAATGTTAGGATGTTATATCTTCTTGTCTGTAAGTTGTTTTCTGGTCTGACCTCCAGTTATGCAACACAGACTTATTTCTGTAACTGGATTTCTCAGGCAATTGAATTGCCCATCAAATTCAGCTCTTATACACACCATTAACAAAACAGGGCTAGGTATGTTGCAAGAGGAAAGAAGAAAATTTATTAAAGAATGGTAACAAAAAACCCAAACAGTTTACCTCTTCAGTCATTTTAGCGACTATCTTTACTAAAGTCCTATTAATTCACAGCCTATGAATCTTTTCTTTTTGCAAGTCCTCTTGCTACTTGTGGAGGGTTTTAGAATTCACCACAGTACCAGGTTGTTACCCATCTTTTCACTGTTTTAAATCCATCTCACCTATGAGATGCTTTGGAGGACATTTCCACAAATAGTTTCCATCAGTATTGACTGTTGCTCACATCAAAAGTTTAATGTGGACTGTCAGATTTAATCATGTGTTCCCTTGAACAAGATCCATTATTGTCTTTGCTTGCATTGCAAAGAGACAGCTTAGTAAGGTTTCTCACTTCACAGATTATTGAATCTTTTATTAATGAACTGTGCTGTTTGCAGCCTAATAACTACAAGTTTTTAATTATTAAGAATCTTGGAGAATTCTGAATGGTACAAGATAAAGGCTTTTCAGTCAGCACTTTGGACTCTGACTTGCTCCAGCATCTCTGCCCTGCCCTGTGGAACAAATCTGAATACACAATGAATGGAAGTATCAATGATTGTCTGTGTAATACATATATACATACCATACATACATACATGCATACAGAAAGAGAGATCCCTGAAGCACCAGCTAAACCAGTTTTGGCTTAGGTGATGTAGTGTGACAAATTTACACGTGGACATTTGCTTTAAACACTTTCTGGACAAATTCACCCCTGTTGAGTTCCATCACCAGTACATTAAAGTGCTTGTTAAGATTGCATGTAGCCCTCTGGTGACTGTGTTGACGGATGATAGCTTACTACTGTGGGAAGAGATTGAGTGCCTAGGGCTGATTCTTTCACATGTGTTAGCTTTATTTTTTTGACCATGAAGTTTTGTTCATATGCCGGTATCTTAGCAACCGTAGACAGTCTGATCCAACTAAGTTCACTGTTTCCTCCCTGGGAAAATAATACAATGATGACATCCCAGTTTAACCTTCTATTTTACTGCCTTTTGAGGTATGGAAGATCAATTTATTTAGTGCTGTGCACTACAAAGCAACAGCTCTGGGGGCAATCAGCCCAGAAAGCATCTGAGTAATGTTGCTGTGATAGGGACAGCAACCATCAAGCCAGAAATATAGCACCAGTAACACATAGCCCTTTGGTAGACTGGTAAGTTCATAATGTAAGAGTTTTAATGTCCTGAAATTAGGTAACCTGCAACTTAATGAAATACAGCTCAATATCTTAAAATGCATCTGCAAGAAAATAAAAGTTCCTGGAAATGATATACTACTTAGGATACATAGGACAAGGCAGAAAGTCTGTGGGAGATTATACCTGTACAGCAGTAGGATTGCAGTCACATTTGGCAAAGTACTCTTTGAACTGTTTGGAAGACAGCATTCACATATATGTATGTGTACATATATATACACACACACAAATATTTTGTGCTTAAGCAAAGATTAGAAACCAAACATATAGCTCCATTTCCTTCTGACACTGCTGGCTCATCCTTTAAGGTTATCTCTTATTGTGTGGAAAGGCACTGATAAAGTGGAAGAATAACATGACCTTTTTAAACTGATTTTTCCTAGATGTCAATGTTTAGTATTAAAAAAAAAAAGTTGAGTGGTATAGCTAGAGAAGCTTTAGGGTTCTGCTTTAAAGAAAAGTTTTTTCTCTACCTTTTTGTCATCAGCATCCAAAAGTTCAAGGCTATGCTGCAAAGGTTGTTGTGGTTTAACCCCAGCCAGCAGCCAAACCCCACTCAGCTGCTCGCTCACTCCCCCAACAGCAGG
>NW_008675172.1:40963-46650 GCF_000695815.1 Acanthisitta chloris
CTCCTCCTTCCCCCCCCCTTTATATACTGAGCATGACATCATATGGTATGGAATCTCCCTTTGGTCAGTTTGGCTCACCTGCCCCAGCTGTGTCTCCTCCCAATTTTCCATGCACCCACAACTTCCTTGCCAGCGTGGCAGTACGGAAAGCAGTAAAGGTGTTGGCTCTGTGTAAGCTCTGCTCAGCAATAACAAGAATATCTCCGTATTATCAACAGCACAAATCCAAAACCTAGTCCCGTACTAGCCACTGTGAAGAAAGTTAACACAGCCCCAGAGAAACCAGCACACAGGTATGCATATTGCCCAGTTCTGCAGCCCCTATTTACAAGTCATAAGGAAGAAAGCTGAACAGTATCTGTGAGTGGTGCTGGTCTAGTGTACACAATAGGCAAAAAACCCCTAAGCATTTATTCCAGGCTGATAGGTTCTTTTTCAAACATGAATATGCTGTAAAATGCACTTTTAATATCTGAGCAGCACTGTCAGTCTTTCTCGTCTCCTCTTGTTCAGATTTTCCAGATACATCTAGAGCCTGGACCCACATATTTAGTTGTACTCAGTTCTACACACCCTTACGTTTTTGTGCAACTTTCAACACTACATGTCTTTGATGCTAATGCAAGGATCCGGCAGCTAGAGAGTTGCCAAGTATGTGCTAATCAACCACAGCGAACTTGTATGGGACTGAGCCACATCAGCCATGAGAAAAACTAGTCTCTCTCCTTCTGAAATTATGACACACATTTCATGCCTCCCTGGCTGTTAATTTGCTTCAAAACTTCACATTTGCACACCGTGATTGAAGAGCAACCACAAGAGGCCTTCCTAGTGAACTGGCAACATTTTGAAATTGGAATCCTGAGACTACACACAGAAGAAAGGATTAACATAAGATACATAGATTTTGAAATTGGAAGCCTGAGACTACACACCGAAGAAAGGATTAACATAAGATACATAGAGTTATTTTAACAATTTTACTTTCAATGAAGTGTTTTGCTCATTCACTTGCAAGAAAATGGGAAGCAAGAGACGGAATGTGGAGGGAAAATCCTTACTGCATTGAATTCAATGTCCTCGAGGCTCAAGCTTGAGGCTTGCCTTAGGAGACTAATTTTATTCCAGAGAAACATTGTCATTAAGAGAAAATCAGCCAAATTTTGTTTGCAGTTACTCTTAGGAGTATGCCAGATTAATGAGGGCTGACTGCAGAAAATAACTAAGACAAGTGCAAAATAAGGAATAAATTTTCATGAGGAAAAAATATTTTAAATATACTTTTCAAGCTCTTTAATGCCAAAATACATGTATCAGTCAACAGTACTTTCTTTGACTAACTTGGAAAATTTTTTTAAGGCATCAAATTTTAGTCTCTAAAAGAAGTAGTTACAGTTACTGCTCACAAGAATATTCACAATAAAATTCCATATTTTTATTCTAGAATATTTCATGAGGATCATAACTACATGTAAAGATAAAATGCCAGTCTGCAATGTTCAAACAAAATACAGTTGTTTTGGAAAAGTATTTTTATTAATGTCTAAAGATACTTTGGAAAAAATCCACTTGACTGATACAATTGCTGCATGTAGTTCTACTCAGCTTAACAGAATATTTGATTTGAGTACATAATTATGCATTTTTATGAGCATAAGAACATTGCCTCAGATCTGAGAGCACATTTTGTGCTTCTGTAGGGAATAAGAGGCTGAGTTTGTGCTGCTCCTATCCTTAGCCTACTGTTTCCAAAAATTATCATAGGACATGTTCACATTCAAAAAATTATAAAGGAAGGCAGCCAACAGTTTGACTCTTTTTGTGGCAAAGAGAAACAAGAACACCATTGTTTACAGATATTTCACTGACGTGAAGATACCATATGTTAAGGAAACTTCCCAGTTGCAGGTGGCTTGGGTGCCCTCCTTGACACCCTGTACACCCTCTCAACTGCAGTATGACCAGGTTTTCTTACCAGTTCAACCCTACATTTTCCTTAGCAGAGTCTCACTCCTCAAGTTCCACAAAGCAGTTTATTCATGGTGCAATAACACAGCAACAACCTCAGCTGGGTGCCTCCGAGGAGGCATATGGGATCCACCCAAAGGAGCCAAGGGAGCTGGTGGGAGTGCTCACTGAGACACTGTCAATCATTTTTCAACAGTCCTGGTTAATAGGGCATGTACCAGGTGACTGGAGGTTAGCAAATGTGACACCCATCTACAAGAAGGGCTGTAAGGAGGACCCAGGGAACTACAGGCCTGGCAGCCTGATGTCAGTGCCAGGGAAGGTCATGGAGCAGATCATCCTGGGTGCCATCACACAGCACGTGCAGGACAACCAGGGCATCAGGCCAAGCCAGCATGGGTTTATGAAAGACAGCTTCTCCTTCACCAATCTGATCTCCTTCTATGACAAGGAGACCTGCTTAGTGGATCAGGGAAAGGCTATGAATGCTGTCTACCTGGGCTTTAGTAAAGCTTTTGACACTGTCTCCCACAGCATTCTTCTGAAGAAACTGACTGTTCATGGCTTGGGTGGGTACACTGTTCGCTGGGTAAAAACTGGCTGGCTGGCTGGGCCCAGAGAGTTGTGGTGAATGGTGTTAAATCCAGCTGGTGGCCAGTCACCAATGGTATTTCCCAGGGCTCAGAATTCGGACCAGTTCTCTCCAGTATTTTTATTGATGATCTATCTGGATGAGGGGATTGAGGGCATCTTCAGTCTGTTTGCAGTTGACACCAAGTCAGGTAGGAGTGTTGATCTGTTGGAGGGCAGGAAAGCTCTGCAGAGGGACCTGGACAGGCTGGGTTGATGGATTAAGGCCAATTGTATGAGGTTCAACAAGGCAAAGTGCTGGGTCCTGCACTTGAGACACACCACCACCATGCAACAGTCCAGACTTGGGGCAGAGTGGCTGGAAAGCTTCCTGATGGTTGAATCCTGTATTCAGTTTTGGGCCCCTCACTACAAGAAAGACACCGAGGTGCTAGAGAGTGTCCAGAGAAGGGCAGTGGAGCTGGTGAAGGCTCTAGAGCAAAAATCTTACGAGCAGCAGCTGAGAAAACTGGGGTTGTTTTAGCCTGGAGAAAAGGAGGCTTAGGGAAGGCCTTATTGCTCTCTACCACTGCCTGAAAGGAGGCTATAATGTGGGGGGGGTCAGGGAGGTTTAGATTAGATATTAGGAAAAATACTTAGAAGGTTGTCAGATACAGGAACAGGCTGTCCAGGGAAGTGATGGAAACACCACCCTGGAAGCGCTTAAAAAACATGTGAATGTGGCACTTGGGAACATGGTTTACTGCTGTGCTGGGTTAATGGTTGGACTCGATCTTAGAGGTCTTTTCCAACCTTAAAGCTACTGTGATTTTATGATTCTGTAATTCTATAAATATTTCTCACAGTCAGGACAAAACCTAGCATTATTAACATTATTAATAACAAGGTAAACCAGTGACAATGTAATTAAGGGAGTACAGAAGATAAAAAACAAGATACAGGTGTGGCAGAAAGCGAAAAGCCAAAAGCAACTAATTACCATGAGTTTCGAGAGGAGAAATCCATGTCATTAGAGTTAAGGTTCAGATAGCCAAAAAGCCTACAGCTCCAAGGACACTGGGGCTGTAAAAGACATGCCAAGAGCAGCACAGTGTTGTGCCAACATTGCTCTATTCACACCTTTCTCTTCCTGGCCACCCATGGTGCTGAGCACCTCAGCCTCAACCCCAAGCTGCCATTAGGGTTAGGGTCCAGAGACTCACAAAGTCTACAGCTCCAGGAACACCAACGCTGCAAAAGGTACGCCAAGGGGATCATGGCACTGCATCAACATTGCTCCCCCAATTAACCTAGAAGCTGAGTGAATTGGAGTGCACACTTGGAGAGTGTGCACTCAAATGCAGAGCTTATTTCTATGCTAACCGATATACCTTATTTGAGAGTGATGTCAGACTGTTAGGGAAGTGTAATTGAGTCTCAGGAAAGAATTAAATCCATTGCCAGTATTTAGAATAACAGTTTTGTATAATGGGGGCAGACTTGGTCATGGAAAATATCATTGATATAACAGAAACTATCATTGGATCAGTTTAATAGAATAGTTAGGCTTAGTTATTGTTGCTTACATGAAAGTGAAAATAACATTTTCTCAAATATCTGGCAAGCAAATACCTGTAGAAACATCTCTCCCCAAATAATCTCACAAATACACTCAGTAATTTTTACAGAACACAAGAATGGAAAAAAAAATATTTATTCACCCACTTAGCGAATGGGAAAGCACTTCCTTCTTAGAAGCAAGATCCTTTCACATAGAATTTTATTCCCAGTCACCATGATGCTACTTTCCAGCTGGCAGAATAGAGGCAGCAGCCTAAAGTTAGAACTATGAGATATTCAAAGGAGCCAAAGGAAATACAGTGGGAACTTTTCCTCAAATCTCAGCGATAACTGGTTGTCTGTTGTCTCTAGGCACACAGAAATTCAAGGTGAACACAGATCAGTATACAGTGACCAAGGGAAGCAATTTTGTGCAGGCTAGTTTTACACTCCTGTGTTTAATGGTCTTCTCATGAAAGCCAAGATTATCAAGTGTACTACTCAGTTTAGAGCTGCCTACAAAATAAAAAACCAAACTAAACCAAAACAATCCACCACACCTTAGAAGAAGTAGATGATGTATTAACTGTTATATTATTACCCCTGTCTACAATCTCATGCAATACTGTTAGATTTTGTGCTAGTGGAATGGATTGTAAATTACTTACAAAAGTAACTTAATTTCAACTGATGTATATAGGATATACACTTGTACTCAGATTTTGACTAAGAATGTTTATAAAAATAAGCATCTTCTACTTAATATTCTTGCTTGATGTTATTCTGTAATAATCACTACTGGATCATTGATTGGATGATGGTTACTGCAATTAGTGAAACTAAGTAATTACCAGTAACATCTGGGCTCCAACAAAACAGCCTAGTAAGGTCTCCATTTCAGTTTTCTCTACATCCCCAAACTAGACTGTTGTCCAGTTAAAGGTTATAGGTTATAAACATTTGTAAGCATTAAATATGAAAAGTATTATTATTCTCAACATATAACTATTAATACTTTATTTAAGTTTTGAAACTACCATAAAATCATAAACTTTTCAATGGTGTCTTCCTCAATCAAAGGTAAAAATACTCACTTTATTTCAACATCTGTTAGCCAAAGAAAGCCAGCACCTCAATATTCCAGAGTAAACTTCCCTGAAGGTAATTGCTCATTGCTACAAACTAGAGAGCTGCTTCAGGGAACAATGGAATATGTCTAAGCTCTCAAACTTACAAAACAAATTTTTCCCTAAATTGTGTTACACTGCTACTTCATAACAAGTTCCTACATCAAGTTTGCTGTGAGACTTTTGAACAGCATCCTCTTCCCTTCTCTGCAGAGGAGTATCCACAACCAGGAAGCACTCACACCTCAGGTGTATCTCATCAAGCACAAAGCACAGGTATCCTGAAACCTTTTGTAAATTTTGAGGGCTGTGGCCAGGAGTGCTGAACCAGCCTAGACTTTGAGATTGCCTTCTTCAAATGCATTGTCTATGGGAAGACCTGGGTTTTATTACTTCCTTTTGAGGTAACCATCCTCAGATAATCAAGGAGCACAGGCACTTTTATTGAGGGTGTTCACACTC
>NW_008675172.1:46699-53955 GCF_000695815.1 Acanthisitta chloris
GGAGGGAATTTCACATCACACGACTTCAGGGACAATACCCAGGAGGCTCTAAGTGCTCTTGACCCTCACTCCCAGCCCATGGCATAACATCCAGTTCCTCAGAACACAACATCAATCAGGAAAAGATCAAATTTGCCATCCAAAAGAGCAGTGTAACACAGAATCTGCACGCTATGCTTAATGCTTTCTGTTTGCTCTGCTGGGTTAGTTTTCAGATGGATGAATGAATTCCCTGGCCCAGCTCTCCACATGGCTTCACTTACACAAGTCTGCATGGAGGTGGTGGAAACACACAGCTGGGGCCAGCTTGTTGCAGGGAGGGGGGACAGGTTTGAGCTTGTACCGAGCTCAAACGCTCATGTGGCAGCACCACAGAGGAACATAAAATTGCTTTAACTGTGGCTCAGTTTGTAGAAGAGCCCATGATTAGATGTGCTAGTACAACTAGGGGAAGAGGAGTGCAGGGCCAGAAATGAGCAGTTGTGGGTGGAAACAGTGGAGCAAAAAGCCCCTTCAGCTGTGACTGCCATCCTGCTGCTGAGGAACTGATAGCATTCAGTGTCAGTTCTGAAGCTTTATGCAGTGCTGGAAGCAAGAGAATATGTTGTCTTGTTTTGGGTGGACAGAAAATGTGTGCATAATCATGACCCCTCTGAGAGCTGCCTCTGTAAACCAGCACGGTGTTAAAAGGAAGTTCTGCCTAGCTGAGAGGATCTTACCACCACAGCTCTTTCTGGAAGGCTCTGTTAGAGTCCATCTTCAATTAAACCCCTCAGGCTTAGTCTATAATAGACTTTTAAAGGAGACTCTCCAGAAGGCTGTGAAATACAGTATGTCACTTCCTTGTCCTTATATAGGTGTCTATTTCTTTATAAATTGAATGGGTAATTCATGCTAATGGATATTTCCAATTCATATGTTAATGTTGTTCTAATTTGATAGCATTTTTACTCACTTTACAAACTTGAACTTCTATATATAAGAGCAGAAATGACTATTGGGTCATTTACTATAATCTCTTTATCTTGGACGCTTAAATTTTACTCCACACTAAGCTATGTAATTTATTTTATCAAAGTGTAGGTTGTACTTGACAGTCACCACAAAACCCCTTAATATTCCTGCAGTTCAGTGTCCTCCCCACTGCTTTATTGTTGTCACAGCAGTTTCCTTGCTGTCATCCAGCAGATTTTTCTGCTTTCACTGATTTTTGTAACACTATCTCAGACAGCTCAGTATAGCTTCAATGCACTTCACTTGTGCTGCAGTGCTGGGCATTTCCTAAACTGAAAAGCACTGTGGTTTACATTCTCCACAGCCTTGGAGTTCAGTTACCAGTGAAATTACATTTAACTCCCAAGATGTTTACAACTGAAACAAAAGAATTTCTCTGTACAGCACTCAAACCCCACAAAGTTACAAGCACTTAAGTTTTTACACCAAGACTGAATACAAAAAAACCCTCCCTCCTCATATTTCCTTTGATTGCAGACTTCTGCATACCATATAGCTTAGCTTGTATCTACAGAGCCTCTTTTTATGTATCACATAAGCTTTTACAGATAAGCTCACTCTTCTAATCCCCTAAAGGTTCCATACAAACTCAGCCTCTTCCCTTCTAAACTTCTTAATTTCTTACTTATTCAGAAGATATTTCTACACTTGACTTCTTAAATACTTTTTAATTTTCTTGGAGATACAATTTTTTTTTCAGGATAGCTGTTAAACTCTGTACCTAACTGGCCTATTAACAAATCTGTGACTCAAAAAGGTAGCAAAATTCTACTCTTTCCAACTATCCTAAAGCAGGTTTGAATGTATCTGTAAGATGGCATAAGGCCTTGAAGGAACACACTACAGATTTTGCAGTCAGGTAAGTGCTGATCTGATTTATAAGCACTGTGTCCATTTAAATTTATTCCAAGTATTTTGGCTTACCAGTTTGGTATCACATCAAATAAAAGGTGCCTGTATTTGAATTCCCTACCCCTTTCAGGTCCCTTCCCACTCCCTGAGTCCTGAGCTCACAGCACCTGGCTACAGCTGCTCTTCTGCAAATGCAGGTTTGGACCATGCTCCTTCTTTATGGAGTCCCACCATAGTCAGCTTTCTTTCTGTCACACTTTGCATCTGTCTTTCACCTGGGATGCCCTCTCTCAGATCAGGCTCCTCCATTTTCCCTTAGGCCTTTTCCTGAATCACAGGTATTGTGTTCTATAATCTTGGCATTACCACTAAGCCAGAACCAAGCCCTGGCACAGAGCCAGACTTGCCATAAGCAGCACTCCTTGGATGCAGCTTAATGCACTGAGAAACTCATGGGAACAAGCAGGCAGGAGGGCAAAGCAATCTCTCCTGGCAATCAGTGAGGAGCTTTGCTCTATTGCTGCTGGTTGAACATGTCAGAATCAGTGTTAAGTGGACTGGGAGCAATGCAGGAGACAGGCTCTGCACAGCTCATACCAGGAGACCATGAATGCCCATGACAACTCTAGTTCATAGAATCACAGAATCATAGAATTTTAGGGGTTGGAATGGACCTTACAGATCATCTAGTCTCAACACCCCCTGCCATGGGCAGAGACACCCCACTAGACCAGGCTGCTCCCTTGAGCTTTGAACACTGCCAGGGTTGGGGCAGCCACCACTCCCTGAGCAACCTGTTCCAGCATCTCATCACCCTCACAGTAAAATTTTTTTTTCCCAATATCTAGCCTAATTTCCTCTCCTTCAACTTGAACTCGTTACCCCTTGTCCTATCACTGCAGTTCCTAACAAAGAGTCACTCTCTGGCTCCTCTGTAGATCCTACTGATAGGTTACTATGAGGTCTCCACACAACCTTCTCTTCTCCAGGCTGAACAGCCCCAACCTCCTCAGCTTGCCCTCATAGGGGAGATGCTCTAGTCCTTTCATCAACTTTGTAGCCCTCCTCTGGACTTGCTCCAACAGTTTCATGTCCTTCTTATGCTGAGGGCACCAGAACTGCATGCAGTATTCCAGGTGGGGTCTCACAAGAGCAGAGTACAGAGGAAGAATCACCTCTTTCGACCTGCTAGTCACACTCCTTTTGATGCAGCCCAGTTCTGGAAGTGTGACCTGCCGCAAGGTCCAGCAACTGAATCCTGCCCTGGTGAAGTATATAGATGTAATTCCCACATGGACTGCCCCTTCCTATATTTCTATTTGGATCCATTTCTTCCTCAGTAAGGCAAAGGAAGCATCCATAGCCAAGGAGTTATGGGGAGGAAACCTTTGAGAAAAGTTGGGCTACAGGAACCCATGGACTCTTCAGTTGGGATATGCTCTTAAATAGACATTCACCCATCTTTTTTGCCCTGTTTGGTCCACCTTCATGCTTCACACATTTTGTAGTATTCTGCTTTTATTTTACATGCTAATTTAAACAAAGCCCTTACAAAATATCCTGAAGTTCAATATGTCTCTGCATAACCCTCCCGAGGCTCTCAGCCTTCCAGTGTCAGTCAGGATATAAGAAAGAGCTAGCTATAACTGTGACTGCTGCTGTGAATAGGATTGGGTGAGTTGGTGTTACAAGCAAAATCAAGCAAGAACAGAAAATATAAGGAGAAAAGAGAGAAAGGAAGAAGAATCTGATTACATAAACCAAATGATGACTATTCATAGCTGCCCATACAAACACACTGCACCAATCAAATGCAAGAGAAAGCTATGCCACTCTGCGAAAGACCTTGTATGGGACTCCCTCATGGAGAACCTTCCCACACTGACAGGGAAATGAAGTGGCTGCAGCTGGTGCTGGCACTTTCACAGCATGTTCCCCTTGGGTTCTTTGGTCCAATCCAACAGCCATCTGCTCTTTCTTGGCCTCTCAGAAGCACAGACACAGTAGATCTCTTTCATGCACTGCAGCTCAAACTCAGCTCTGACCCTGCGGGACTCCCTGTCTTTCCACAGACACACTGCAGCTGCAGACACAAAATCTGAACACTCAGGAAGACAGCCCACAAACAGCTTCATACACCATCAGGGTTAGGTAGGAGTCACACAGAAACAACCAGCAACACAGCACTTCTGTGCTGCCTGACAGACCTGGTTAACCTGTTTGTGTGGCTGGACCTATGGAAGATGTGGACATTGCCTACTTTTCCACGAGTCAGCAATGACATCGGCAAAGCAGCTATGGCAACGTACTACACTGTGAAGTACCATTGACAAAAACTGATAGCCTGGACAAGGACTGGAGCTCACTGTTTTCCACATTCTTGCCATAGACTCTACAAGTTAGAAACACCAATCCTCCTGTGCTCTGGCATGCTATCCACACACCCAGAGCACAAACAATGGCTTTGTATACGGCCGAAGCTCTCTCCAACACTGATTTCCCTGACAATGGCCAGGGATGATCAGTACCTACACAGCCTGCCTCACTGCGCTTCCTGGGGATTTGCACCTGGTGCTCAGGACATCTCTGTCAATGCCTTTTCCCAAGCAGCATGTGGGCACTTTGTTTGTCATGCTTTCGAAATCAAAGGACAACTCTTCTGACAAAATCATCACCATTCATCTTGGGAATGCTGCAGTGAACAGCAGCATTGCTCTTGCCAAGTTCATGGAGGGAGTCAGAGGGCAATATCACATTGCCTCTCTGTCATGCAGCCTATGCAAGGTGAACCTAATAGAAAGCAACACATTTCGCTCCCACCACGCTGCAACCCATCTCAGAAATTTTGCCAAGCTCATCCACAGTGGTGGTTTCTACGGAAAACTAAAGGGGCACATTACTTTCAGCACATCAGCCTGTTGTTCAGGTCCTCAAGGTCAGGGCTTCTACATTAAGCTGACTCCTACACTGGCTGCTGGCACAGATCCAATAGGGATGCATGTAACATCAGAGTTTGCATCCTCAGCTTCAATCCCTGTTGGAGGACCTTTTTTTCACCCAGTTAATGATCACTTCAGTATTAGAGAGGGACATAATTTTCTAGTCAAAAACACAAATAGGCTTAAAGATGTGATTTGTTTCAATCAATTTTTTTCTCAAATATATCAAATTACCTGGTCCACAATTAGTTAAAGTGCCCAAAAACAAATTTTGTATTTTCAAAAGGAACATTTCCTCATCCTTCATGTAAAGTGATAAATCTCCTTTAGCTAAGAATGAATAGAGATAGTTTGGTTTTTTCCAAGTTCGTTTGATTTCATGCCTACACCATGGTCTCTGGAAACCCATCTTACAGGTTAAAGCAATAAAGAAACCTTGCCTAAATTCCCTTTATACCATCTGCCAAGAGCACTTTGCAAAGATCTCCGTAGTGTTCTGGAGCCCAGGTGAAGTCAACAGCATCCTGGATAAACATGAGAAACCCAATCTAGGGATCCTGGGAAAACAGCATGGGAGGTGCCAGACTGAGAGCTCTAAAAATTATGTCTGTAATTACAGAATAAGATTGCTATGGAGAAACAGGATGCCAGCATATTGTCTCTTGGTTGTGTTATTGCATTCAGCAATGAACACTGTTTGTTCAGAAACCTAGCACAGATGGTACATATAGGATCACAGAAATAAAGATCCCTCTGTGCACCATCCTCTTCACAGCTTACATTACTGTTAATATTTACTGTCTATATTTACTGCAGGCATAAAAATGTAAGCACCAAGTAATAAATCCATTAATTCTCTATACCTCTGTAAGGTCTTTGCAAAGTTCAGTGGGACAAAAAGCCTAGTATTTTACTTTCTTTCCATTTAGTAAGAAATCAGTTCAGAAAGTTGCAGGTTTTCTTCATTCTCCTGGGTTTCCTCTACCAGTAGTTTAAAATTCCTGTTTAGTGAACACACATAAACTGTTACCGATAGCATCAGGCAGCACAGCTGTTGACAATTCTGACCAGTATTATTTGAAGAGCAAATAAAAACTATGCAGGCTTGTAAAGCCTCGCATTCACTGCTCATTACTGACACGAGTCAACTCTTGCAGCAACCCTGTAGTACTACATAGCTGCTTACCGTTAATTATTCTTATGTGAAATGCTGAATTGTGAAATCAATATTGAGGAAAGTAATCAGTGTAGTCTTTCTAGGTGTCTTTCTGCCAGAAAAGCAACTGCAGAGAAAAAAAACCTCAACAACTTGTACCTTGAAAAAAATGTGAAGCTGGAAAACGTGGACATTCTAGTTGTTGCCTCATAGCAGGTAAAGTACAATCCCAGCGTAGCTAAGAGTAAAATCAAACTCTTTTGAATCCCATTTCAAATGGAATGCTTTCTTGTTTTAAGATCCTTTCTTTAATTTTCATTCCCTGCACATACACATACACTTCAGAGAGGGTGTGATCCTGCAGAACACTTGGTATGTAACCATGTAATTGCAGATGCCATTGAAATGGACATAGAGAGGAGATGATATGGCAACTTCATTTTCCAAGGCCAGTCTTAAGTTTGGTCTTTTCTAGTTTGCACATTCTTGATTATGTAAGTTGAAAACTTTTGAAAAATACAAAACACAAGATCCCAGAAAAATACTTATCATGCATGACCCCTAGTAATTACTTCTTCCCAGAGTCACTACCAAGGTCTGTTTCTACAACCTGTGTATCAACAGACAAAAATATCACCTGAGTAAAAAATACGTAATTCATTCAAACAATGCTGAACAACTTACTCAAAACTACTAGAAAGAATTAGAAATGAAAATGGAAAGAAATCAGAGCCTCTTCCCAGTTCCCACCCCAGATGTCCATCCTGGCTATAAACACGCAGTTTCACACTCCCCCGAACCAACTGAGGTGCAAGGAAAAAAGTATATATTAAGACAGGTAGGCCTTTAGCACATCACTTGGCTGAGAAAACAGTTGGATTTGCTGCATTTTACTAAGAGGAATTCTTAATTTCAAGGCCCTTTCCCATAGCATAGGAGGGCTGAGAGTCCCAAACTTTCTGAACCAGTATGACAAAAACAAGAGATGCTCGGCACCAATGCTCAGCACAGCTAACAGCGCAACTTCAAAAATTTAGCGGCAATTTGTGCCAACAGCGATTTCCATCTGAAAGCTCCTTCCAGTGTGCCGGGTTGGCTTGCCGGGCAGCCTCCAGCTCCAGCTCTCTCCACTGCCCCATGGGCGACCGCAGCACTCGGGTCGGGCGAGGGCAGCCCCTTCGGCGAAATAGGAGGGAAAAAAAATGAGGATAACCCGCGGGCCAAGGGCAATGTATGGTGCCAGGGATGTCCGCGGCAGGTGAGGCAGGGATCCTCCCGCCGGGACACGCGCAGCG
>NW_008675173.1:0-1669 GCF_000695815.1 Acanthisitta chloris
GAGGGCTCAGGGAGCTGTGCCCGGTGAGGAACAGCCACATGATCCGCGTCCCACATGACACAGCAGCGCTGGGGGAGCAGCCAGCGCTGCCAAACGTCATTTTTTCCTCCGTTAAGGAAGAGGGGCAGGATCGCCCGTTCCTCCCCTCCAGCGGCTTTGCTAAGATCCGTGCTGAGCCAGCCGGACCTGGCCATACCCCGTGTTTTCCAGGATGACTGGGACCCTCCCAGCGCTGCCCTCCCTCGGGAGAGCGAGCAGAGCGAGGAGGAGACCGGAGCCGCTGCGATGATGCTTTGGAGCAGGTACGTGGATGGGTGGGCTCTGTGCTGAACAGTGCTGTAGCTAAAGGGATAGTTCTCCCTGAGGACACAAAGGAGATGATCTTTTCCAGTCATTTATCTTATGTATATTTACTTAGACACGTTTAAAACCCTTGGGGTTTAGAAAGGAGGACTCATTCCTCAGGAGAATATGTTCTGTGGGGCTTGAATTTTATGGAATAAATTTTATTGAATTTTATTCTGCTGAATAACTCTGTATTTTCCACACGAATACACATTCTCTATATCTATATTCGTTATTTTTCGATGATGCTATTTATTTGTTTCCAACTATGCCCTGACATCATCGGTTCAATGAAAGCAAAAAATTACTTCCACAGCAATGGAGCAGACCAATCTGCTCATCTGGATTTTCTCTCTAGATACATTCAAACAGCTTCTTCCTTCCTCATGCTATTGCTCAAAAACAGCTGCTTTTGTATTTTTCAGCCATTAATTTGAAATCATCTTTTCTGAAAGTGTTTTCTCCCCTTTTCTGTGTGGGTGCCTGGTAGCAGCTACTTAGGGAAACACCACAGGGATAGCAATCTTTGCTTATCTGTAGCCAGCATGGGCAAGAGGGCTACTCTGGTTTTGCCAATTCAGGCACATACTCTCTAAGAATGCATAGCAATAATTCTCATTTATCCAGCTGTTTTCCGGCATGTCAAACAGCATGTTGGCTCCACAGAGTAATAGAGAAGTAAAGCTTCCTTCTCCTTCTAAATGGCCATTTGTTTAGATGAGGCAGGATTCATAGCCAGTTCTTTCTGGCAAAGATTTTCAAATGTGATTCTTGAAGATTTGTTGTTGAAATCACTGTTAATCAATTAACCAAGTAGCTTGGTCTGCAGAAAAACTGATTCCCAACTGAGAGGTATCCTATCTTTATTTGGGTGTCTAAATGTGGATTTTTTGGAAATTGATTTATGAGTAAGCTTGATTTATGATTTATTTTAAGCATCCTGGTCTCAGATGAGTCAGTAAGGGGAGGAATTTCTACACCTTAGACACATTTGGGGGGAGCTCTGTTCCTTAGCTTAAAGTAAGAGCTTGC
Source organism: Acanthisitta chloris (assembly GCF_000695815.1). Classification (NCBI taxonomy): domain Eukaryota; kingdom Metazoa; phylum Chordata; class Aves; order Passeriformes; family Acanthisittidae; genus Acanthisitta; species Acanthisitta chloris. The sequence continues at coordinate 1,378 of NW_008675173.1, forward strand.
AGACTCTTACTCCCCCGCAGTTCTCCTGCGAAGCCTCTGTTTGCAAAGCTGTGCAGTGCAATTCCCCCATCTGGGTCACACCATATGATCTCCATCTGCATTTTCCTTTGCAGCCCCACCAGGCATCTTCTCTCAGGTTTTAGAGGGCAATTTCAATCAGACAATGTAAAATGAGCCCCTAACATCCTCACCCTCCCCACCATAAACTAAGTACTTCCAGCACCAAAACATGATGCAGTGCTTGTGTGTTTGGGATTTCTTCATTCCAGCAGCTTTCATCATTCCCTAGACT
>NW_008675173.1:1702-10381 GCF_000695815.1 Acanthisitta chloris
TTGCAACTGGCACCCTGTCCATGAAGACATCTCCAGTTCAGGGGTTATCAGCAGGCTGGCACCTTGCCTCAGAGGCTTCTCCTACTCTGCTTTTGTGCTCCCTGAGCCTAGCACAGCTGAAAGACCCCCTGCCCACAATCATCTCTGCATTTCCAGTTTATCCATGGGTCCTGCATGGCCTTCAGCCCTCCCAGCTTCTGCAGCAAAGCTAGTATAGGAAGACTGTGAAATACCCTCACTAATCCCCATATCTTCTGGTGTAGGCCCATGGGAATGTTGTTCTACTGCTCATTCAGGTCTTCTCTTATTCCTAGCAGATAAATCCACCTGGAATGAACTTAAGATCTCTGGCAGCTCTGATTATTAGCCACCACTACCACCCTGTGCCTGGCACAGATGACCTGTGTCATGTGAGTGCTAGTTCCATGTTACTGAGAAGGGTCAAGAGCCTTATGACAGACCCTCTCACATCCCAGCACAAATGTTTGTGCCAGTGCAAAATCCTGTTGCCATATTAACTTTCTGTGTGATGAGAAAACAGCTTCTACAAGATTTAATATCTAGAATTCCTTTCCACACGACATTTTCATACAAAAAAAAACCACAAAAAAACCACAAAAAAACCCCTCCCAAGTTTATCCTAGGAGAAGAAATTGTGTTCTCTGCTAATGAGAGGGTGAGTTAAGCTGCTGAAGTCCTCCCTGGAGCTGCTGGCACATTTTCCCTGTTGGGGAGAGGACACTCAGTGGGGAGAAGGTGGGAATTTTCAAGAGATGGGCAGAGAATTCAGCCAAGCATGAGATTCACCATCACTTATCTGTCAACACCCACCATGGCAAATCAACCCTGGTAAGCACCGTGTTCCTCACATCAAGCAGAAGATCATGCTGTGTTGTGGGCAGGGCCTAGTGTTGCCAAAAATTGATGTAAGCATGTGGGAGAGAGCATCTATTTTTTTACCTCTGAATCAGGAACATATACAGCCTAGCCATGTCCAAGGACAGACTCAATCCCCATTAAGGAGGACAAACAGCCTCCAAAGCTGCATTTCAAGCTTCTCCACACTCTGCTGGAGTTTTGCATACCAGTCACAGCAGTAGGAGGGTAGAATAGAACTCTGAGACACTTAAACCTGTGGGTCTTTCCTTTGAGGAAGAAGAGTTACATCTGCAACAGGAGACTCATAACCACTGTGCACCTGTTTGTAAACAGTGTGTTGCACTCATTTTGCTCATGAGGTAGTAGACACAGCACTGTTCTGTGTGTGTGTGTGTCTCCTAGGACTAGCCAGACTAGGCTGTGGACAAGAACAGAGGAGATGGAAGAAACAGGCAGCCCAAAGGTCATTGCAAACCTGACAACTCTTTTGGTACAGCCCATGTCTGCAGAAGGATGGCAGTTCCTCCCTGGGGCATATGGACAGCCCTACCCTGCAGCTACTGCAAGTGACCTTGCCTATCTCTCCAGAAAGGTCATCCTTTCTACAGATTTGTGTTGCAAACTCCATGTGTCCTTAAGCATAGCCCTGGCTGAAGAGAGTTACACCTACCTACCTGTTCCATCACTCTGATGAGTGGAGAGTGTCTGTTTGGGTAGTGCTGAGCACAAATCTGACTCATATTTTACCACTGTCTGTCCCTGAACCAGAGTGTGACATTGGGTATAACTGGAATTCACAGTAGCTTCTTCCCACTGCCAGCAGAGAATGAGCATCTTATGGTTTAGGTACATGAATAATTACTGGGTCTTAGCAACTCTTCTCAGGTTAATAGAACTACAGTGACTTCTGCATGTCAGTCTTAACCCACAGTAAGTACATGAGTAAAAGTAGTTGACTTCAGATGCAGGAAAAAGCCATTTCTCCCAAACTGTTTAAGACCACATTGAGCTTCAAGAGATGACAATGTCTATTAAGGAGACTCAGCCAATATGCAGTGACTTATGTATGGGCTTGAATCCTGCTTGTTCATTGAAATCATGCCTCATGGATTTGTCCTGGACCCAGTGCTACAGGTCTGTAGGCAGAATAGTCACTCTAGATGTGGGTTGACAGATCCAGAAAGAATAGATGGACCCTGTTCTTCTTCTAGGTAGTTACTGCATGTCTCACCACTTACAAAGATCAGTTAAAGGGATGAAGATAAAAAAGGCTTCTTCCACAGGCAACCAGTACAAGAAATGTAAATTGATCCAAATCCCAGCAAGTGTTGCAGTATTATATCCTTGTCCTCAGTTTTAATAGCTTGTTAAAATAGTAAAGAACTTGAAGAGTCAATGAAGGTTGATGGCAAAGAGGTTGCATAGTTGCCCTTACTCAAGCATACAGCAGCAAAATTTTGTCTAAATTCCTGATCATGCACCAGCTGAGTATAACATGTATTCTTTAGATGTGCTGGAAATTAGAACATTTCCTTATTTTATTTGATTCCATCCATATTTGCTTCTCCTATGACCTCACCCCACAACACAGGCTAGGCCCTCTGATCTGGTGTAAAATGCAAGAACACACATTGGCTTCAATCTGTTCAGTTCAGAAGCTTTTACTGGAAGTTGAGCTGTGTCCATATCAGCACTGAAAGCTTCATCCATGGAGCCTATCCATCTTTAGTTACCCATGCTGCAGAACAGGAATCTCCACCTGCTGGGTAAAGTGAGGAAGCAGGCAGCAGGGTATGAGATATGGGTATGGATCTCAAAAGTTTTACTGCATTCAAACATGTTATTCTTCTGATAAAATGGGAGCAGATGTTTTCTAGCCCATGCACTGGAATACATGGTGTGAAGAAGAACAGATTTCACTCCAAGAGATTTTCAGGCTTTGCTCAGAAGAGCTGCCCAGAGAATAGAAAAGCCTTCGTAAGAGGAACAGGGCAAATAGCTGAGTGTTTTTATGAGCACTAGACCAGAGAAAAGAACTGGCAGGGAAATTGTCTGCTTACAAAAGCATGTGCATCCGCATTCCTCTGCTGGAAGCAGAAGTACTAAATGGCCTCAATATGCACACAGTCATCTCCACATAGCAAGAGACAGATAGAGGTTAAAAGACTGTGCTCTTCTGTAAAGGGATTTTTACATTGACACAGTGCACACACGGGGTAGTTCGTTTGAATGTAAGAAGGGATGAATGTCACCTTCCAGCATCTTACAGCCAGACAAAAGCCCTCCCCCCACCCCATCCTGATTCAATTTACTCACACTTCTAATGTTGATTAAACTCAGTTAGATGAAGCATTTCTCTTCCAGTCTGGCAGCTATTCCCAAGATACTGTTCAGAAAGGGAAGGTTATGGAGCAAATGACCAGCTTAATGCTTTTGAAATAATTTGCTGGGCCAATGCTTCCCTGGTGTTTTGCAGTTATGAAGCAGAGGTAAAATACATCGAACAAAAAAGACCCTCTACTAGTGCTAGGACAAGTAGCATACAATGGTCTGTTTCTTTAGCTGCCTTTTTAGTCCTGAAAACCAGTAGTTGGGAAACAAAATGTTTATTCTTTTGATCAAACATTAAACAATAAACATTTATTGCATTCCTTTGTGAATCTCATTAGGTTTGTCTCTTCCGAGTTGCAATGGACAATGCATTTTTAGACAGGATGGTAAACACAAAATACAGAGTAACTATGCCATATGGGCTTTATGCAACAGCAAAGTGTATGTGGCAGTGATTTTGTGAAGTTCTTGTGGCTCATTTTCTAAGTAACAGATCTGTTTTGGGGAGTTAGGGATCAATCCAAAGGGACAACCCTGTAAATGGAGCAATTTGGTTTCCAAACTGCAAATTAAGGTCAATAAAATGGAACTGTGGCACCAGGAAATCCCTCTTTGATGAGTATGAGTCATTTCACATGCCCTTTCTTTTCCCAAGCAAATGCACAAAAAGTAGGTTTTTAAACAGAGATGCAGGAACTCCTTATACCAGTTTTAAAAGGATTCCCACTCTAAAATGATTGAAAGACAGATTTTTTTGGCCCTGCTGCATCCATGCAGACTCACCATTACTGGAAAGTAGCCATTCAGCTCAGTATGATATTCATTTAAGGGTAAAATTAATAAAGGCATTTTTTGTTAGCTAAAAATATAATTAGGCCTCACATATTTGCTAAACATAATTTTTACTTTTTGTGTTTCTAAATTTCTGCTTATTGACCTGCGAGGCAGAAGGAGATGACAGAGCTCAGACATGATATTTGCAAGTTGAATGGTTCTACTAACACTTAAACCATATTTCAGTAAACAATGCAGCAAACAGGGACATGGGAATTGGAGGCAAATAATGCAGCAAGTTACAGAATCTCTAGCTGTTTCCATCCTAGACCCATACTGAGTTCTCCAGTAAACCATGGTTGGGATGACTTTTGGGCAAAATGCATGAGAAAACAAAGTGCTATTCGAGTGCTACAAGCCTGTAATTATCTTGGCATTTACTCACCTGCATAACTAAATGTCTCAGGTCTGAACAGAGCAGATTTGGCTCACAAGGAGAAATATAATGAAAACAGTATTAGTGAGTCTGCATATTTTAACAGCTTAGGGAGGTCATTTCATTCTTGTACCAGACTTCCACTACTCTTCAGTACTGGTCAAGAAATTTTATCTGGTTATTCTTATATGAAGCTTAATTTGTCCAGATGGCTACTTTTAAATTGCACATACTTCTGCATGGCAAGAAGGGAAATTAGGGAAGAAAATTAGCCCATAATGTTCTTTTCTATCTGGTTAACAGGCTCCACATGTATTACTAGATTACAGATAATTCTAACACATAATTTATTGGGTTGTACTGTCAATACATCCTGCCACTGTGTCAGAGACAGCAGCCCAAATGACCTACAGACAGCTGATGATGGCAGGATATCTCCAGGGGAGCAGATTCACCTGACAGAGGGTGGGGAAGGAGAAGCAGGAGCTGTTTGAGAAATCAGGATTCATCTGCCGGGCAAAGCTACTAAGAAAATGATGAGAGAAGACAACTAAGGTTGAGAGGTAAGATAAGGCCAGGCTGGACAGCACCAACAGCCCTCCAGAAGAAGAGGTGATAAGGGGCAATGTGCCCCTTGCAGGCAGTTGTCAACTCAGCCACCACAACAGTCACTCCTCAGTCTCTCTACTGATGTCCCTGAGTGTTATTTTGGCCATGCAAATATCCTTTCTTTATCATGCTCCACTGAAACAAACCCAGTTGTTACTCACCTCAAAGTGTTTCAGCTCTGAGTCCAGCTCCTCCTGAGTAGTGTTCTCAGCTCCCAGACACCACCCACGTGCAAAAGCTGCTAAACAAGCCCAGCTGCTGTGGGACCAGCACTGGTGGCACATGCATTGACCTACTTTACAATGATGGGTGGGCACGGTGCAGGGTGCAGAGAGGAGGCACAGGGAGGTGCTGTGGCAGCCTGGCTGCAGCTGTGCAGACTGGCTGTGTCCTTGCAGCTGTGCCATGGTGCTCTCCAACACACTCTGTGTTTTCAGCACACTAAATTTATGCCTGTGCTGTGCAGCTGATTGTACCTCAAGTCTGTTTATGTGTAACAAACAATGTCATATTAGGTGCAGCTAATAATTGCAGGGTCTAAAAAGCTAGAAGGAAAGAAATCTTCTATAACCATACGAGCAATTAATACATCTTTTCCTCTTCCATGTCGGACTATTTTTTTGCACTGCATTACTGAAGATGATATGTAAAAGAGTGCAAGGAACAAGATCCCAAATTTATCCAGTGGCTTTGCACTTTCAGGCTCCTCTCTGAATAGGCAGACAAGGAGAAAGTAATGGGTGATAGATGCAGAGCTAGAGTAGGCAGGGCAAAAAGCAGCAGCAAAGCACTGAAGAAAAAAATCCATCAGAAAGCAAACCTGGGAGTTTGGATCACTTGGAAAGCTGAGGATGGTGGTGGCTCTTTGATCTAGTTCATTTGGTTTCTGGGATGAACTGTTTGATCTTCTGGTCATTAACTGAATCCTGACTTGTCTTGCACAGCATCAAGACTCTGGAGTTAAGCATCCTCACAATATACCCACAGAAACAGACTTTCTGTTTCTAATGAGTAGAAGGCTTTGTATGTCAAGACAATGACTGAAAGGATATCAGACCACAGCAGGGTGTGTGTATACATATAGCCACTAATATTAACTCTTTTTCCATTTTATCCCTGCTATAGGCTGCAACCAACCCAACCATCTGGGTAAATTCAAGATTGTAAATTCTATCAATAGAGTTTGTCTTGTCACAGACAAGAGAGACATTCCTGTCTCTTGCTCCTCAAAAGAGGAGATCATATCTGTCACATTCTGTGGTGTGTCTGTCAAGGAGGTACAGGAAAACAACTTCACACAGATAACACACTCAGACGAGCTTTAATTCACAAGCAATAACATTTAACAGGTTATAGGTTTGGTGTTACCCATCATGGATATTGTTACTCCATGGACAAGAACGATGACCCTAAGTGTGCATGCACTCACACATGCATGAAAGACCTCTCACTGTAGGGTACCCAGAAGTTCAGTGTTCTTCACCCAGAAGGGTCCAAGGACCACTCAAGGCTATCCAATAGAAAATGTCATTCATCCAGGGGGTGGTGGTGATGGTGAGGGCACTAAGTCTCAGGAATTCTGCTTGGGTGGCATCCCAGCCCTGGGGGAAGGGCTTCCCATCACAGATATGCTGCTCCAAGAAAAACCTCACAAAAATATTGGTTTCCAGCAGGGACCCCATTGATAACCTGGTTGAGGAAGGGCTTGTTGACATACACAGTGAAGGTCCAGAAACTTCTCTGGGCTGAGGACTTTAATTGCCTGGGGGCCCTATCTGTCGACAAGAGCCCTAACCTTGTCATTCCCCCACCAAGGCAGGGATGGGGTCATGGTGCACGTGCCACAGCCGTGGGGTGGGGCTGTAAGGTGCAAAAATAGAGGCACGAAAGCCACCACATATCAGCCAGGGGGATGGGGATGGGGTGGGCAGTCCCTGACACAGTGTACTAAACTACCACAGAGGACCAGCTGCAGTGCAATCCCAGAAGCTGTATATCAGTGCTAGCTCAGAAATACAGAAGTCACAGGAGCATCCATGCAGTGTATATTTCTGCCAGTTTCTCTGAAATTAAGGTATACTACTGAGAATTCTCTTTCATCAGTGAAGGCTGACTTTTCACACAAGCTTCTCTCTTTCTGCAGCCTGAGGAGAAGTCGTGGCCGAGTTTGCCAACAGCATGGTTAACAGCAGTGCTCCTTTTCTTCTCCCTACCTTACTGCTCCTGCTGCAGAACATGAGCAACCCTGAAACCTCCATCCCTCCTGCTGGCTATGAGATCCCAGAATCTCCACCCAGAGGACCTGGCTCAAGCAAGATCCACACTCTCGTGGAGTATGGGCTGAGGCCGGGGGAAATTGCAGCAGCCAGCATGGTTTGGGGAGTGCTGTGGCTGCTTTCCATCTTTGGAAACTTCCTCGTTTGCTTAGTGATCCACAGGAGCAGGAGGACACAATCCACTACCAACTATTTTGTGGTCTCCATGGCTTGTGCAGACCTTCTCACCAGTGTTGGGAGCGCACCGTTCCTGCTGCTTCAGTTGGCCTATGGCAGGTGGATGCTGGGGAATGGGATGTGCAAGCTGGTAAGGTACATACAGTACCTCATCCCTGGAGTCCAGATCTATGTGCTCCTTGCCATAGGCGTGGATCGATTTTACACTATTGTCTACCCCCTGAGCTTCAAAGTGTCCAGGGAGAAAGCCAAGAAAATGATTCTGGGCTCTTGGCTCTGTGGTGCTCTGTTGGCATCACCGGCTTGCTTTCTCTACAGCACCAACAGCCAGCACCACTGCAACTTTTTTCTTCCTGATTCTTGGCAAGGAGCTGTCTACAGTATCATTCACCTCTTGGTGGTGTTTTTTATCCCATCCCTGTTCATTATTCTCTTTTACCAGAAAGTTGTTAAGTACATTTGGAGAATAGGCACAGATGGAATGACTGTCAGGAGGACAACAAATATTGTTCCTAGAACAAAAGTGAAAACTATCAAGATGTTCTTAATATTAAACTCAGTGTTTCTCCTGTCCTGGCTCCCTTTCTACATGGTACAGCTGTGGCACCCACGGGAAACAGACTACAGAAAGAGCTCCTTGGTTTTCCTGGTCATCACCTGGATCTCTTTCAGTTCCTCAGCCTCTAAGCCAACCCTCTACTCTGTCTACAATGCAAACTTCAGAAGAGGGATGAAAGAAACTTTTTGCATGTCTGCCATGAAATGCTACAGAAGCAATGCATACACCATCACCACCAGTTCCAGGATAGCAAAAAAAAATCATGTTGGGATTGCAGATATTCCAGCTACAGCCAAAAGTGTCACCAAAGACTCCACATATGATGCATTTAACAGAGAGGCCAAGGAAAGAAAGCTTGCCTGGCCTATTCCATCCAACCCCCCAAATACGTTTGTTTAAGTGGACCTCATTGCTTTGAAAAATTACTATGTACCCCCAGAAGAAGGAGTTTTTGAACCAATGTATAGTTATGTATTTTTAACACAGCTTTTAGGGGAAAGAAAAGAGATGTTCTATTTTATTAAATGCCTTGGGTTTGGTTCATCCTGTCTATTCTGTTTCAGTTATTACATTCTGCTTTGGGGAACTCCTCTCCCAGAATCACGAGCAATGCTTTCCTACAAAGCAGGAGTCCTTAC
>NW_008675173.1:10433-10820 GCF_000695815.1 Acanthisitta chloris
CCTATACAGGATGGGCCACAGTGTACAAATGCCTACATCCACCCAAAGCTATCTAGACATCCTTCCATTTTGCCCCTGTTGCACTGGGGTAGTCCTTTTTGTTGAGACCTCACAGTTAAGATGTCCATATATGGGCCCTGGTAGTCTCAGCCTGAGCCCACTAACATCATCATTGGCAAAATCCCTACTGCCCTGCAGGGTCGGCATTGGGCCAGGTGTGGATGCTTTGGTATCTCTGCCCTTGTGCCTCTCTGCAGGTCTTGTGGTCCAAATCACCCAAAGAGAGTTCCCACCTTGGTCTCACCCTCCTATCCTCCTCTCGAGCTTCTTCTACACACAGCCCAGTGCACCCACCTCAAAGCCAGAGGTGGGCACAGCTGGGGAGAA
>NW_008675173.1:10872-13448 GCF_000695815.1 Acanthisitta chloris
TCGTCTCTGAAACTGAGTGAGTCCCCTGGCTGCATCCCTTCTGCTGAGGTATGGCTGTGACACCTGCAGCAAAGAGTGGACTTTCCCAAACATGAGCAGGAAAATGAGCTCTGCAGTCCCATACTTGCCTGATGGTGTCCTCCACAGGTACATGTTTGAAGAGGTCCCTAATAGGTGTCCCAGAGGAGACAACCTGGCAGGGAGCTGTGGCTGCGAGTGGAGCTGACACCTGCTGCTCTTTCTCTGCCAGCATGGTGAGAAAACAAACCAGTGCAGCTGGCCAGGGCTTCAGTCCTGCTGGGAAGGGGAATAACACCAGCTGTGCCAAACAGAGATCAGCAGGGAGAGGCAGGAGCTTCTTTGCACCCCCCTGCACCCCCCAATGGTGATATGCTCATGACAGATGCTGGTGTGTGTGCATGGGGGGCACAGGTACCCCCACGCTGGCCCTGCACAGACTGACCTTCAAATCCACCAGCACAGGGCACCAGACTGCAAGGGTGGTGGGAAGTGTTGGGCTGAGAGGGCAGCTGAGCCAGCCCTACACCCCAGATGAACAAAGGGGTAGGCACCTATGTGCCTGTGAGCATGTATACCTTGGACCCTCCCACTTGAAGTATCTACTCTGAAGGTAAATTTGGCTTGTTCTATAGTGGGTGTAGGTCCCCAAGTACAGCTACAATCCATCTGACAGTGAGCTGGTCAGCAGCTAACAGAGCCATCATCTTTGAACTCAATTCCAACCTCTTTTTTTGCCTTGTGCTCAACTATTTGCTGACATTCACTGTCCAGCCTTTGAGCCCTGAAAGCTACGTGTGCTCAGTGCTCAGGCAAGGCAATGTCTGTAGAGGACATGGAAAGAAGGGGGAAGGACTGAAAGGGTGTGGCAAGTAATGAGGGGACCTACATGAAGGGAAGAGGAGGAAGTGGGGACTGTAAACCAAGCCATTTTTATTTAAAATGAACTGGGCTTGGACTCATCCAGCAACCCCCACAGCTCTGCTGATCCACAGGTTGTATCACAGGATAGATGCCAAAAAGTGGTGCCATAATGCACAGGTTGTGTCGCAGGATAGATGCCAAAAAGTGGTGCCATTCAGTAAATCCAGAGCACATCCAGAATGACCTAGCTACAAAGTCTGAAAGACAGGACAAAGAGGCCCACTCTGCTTGCTCAGGCCTCATCTAAGCAGATTTCAGGAGCATTTTGCCCAAGAATCATGGATTTGACCTCTTTTCCATTGAGGATCTCAAGCCTTTCCTTCCAATTCCCTATGTTCTTTCCAGCTAGCTCTGACAAAGTCAGTACATGGTGAATATACTGACTCTCTCTGTGCCAGTTGTGTGTTTGTAAACCTCTGTCATGTGTTCTCTGTTATTTCTTTTCCAAGCTGAAGTACTGACTCTCTGTGCCAGCTGTGGGTTTGTAAACCTCTGTCATGTATTCTCTGTTATTTCTTTTCCAAGCTGAAGAGTCCCATCATACTCTCATTTTTTCACAGAAGTGGCTCCAGACCAGCCCCTCCCTGGAGCACCATATTGTAGCAGCCAAGGCATGACCAAACATCCTCAAGTCCAGACTATCAGCAGGCATTTCACACTCAAGTGATCCTAAAAGCATTGTGGACACTTTGATCCCAGGTATTAAACCAGGCAACAGAAGACAATGTGAAGGTGTCAACTATCCCTCCACACGCTCTGAAATTCTCGAGCTTCCTGCTGTATGTTTGAAAGAGACATCCTCAGCCACAACCTCTTCAGGATGTTACAGTCTTTTTTTTCTGCTTTCAGAGCAAGTGTGGCACACTTGGGGTCCTGTTCATGCCTGGGGCCCGAAGTTCTGCAGTAGTGAAAGTTAATAGAGCAAGAGCAGCAAGGTGCAATCAACAGTCCTGAGTATCCCTTTCCTGTCAGCAGGGAGCAGAAGCACATGTGTGTTGGAGCACCAAACACATCCTCCAAAGAGACTCTCACTCTCTGGGGGTGGGAAAACTCCTTTGTTGAGAAATAATCCTGCAAGAAAACTTACTTCCTCCTCCTCTACAGCAAAAAGTGTGGTTGTAAGAACCCTCTCTGACCACAGGAACACTTGTGGTATGTACTTCACAAATTCAGAAATCCCCAGTAATTAAGGATCTGGTATTTCTCATTAAAGCCACTAGCAAAAAATTCCCATGAATCAGATGAGAGGACCTTGAAAATGAGACAAGACCAATATTTTCTGTGTCATTCATGTTCCAAGCAGGTTGTTTCTCCCTGAAACATCACCATATCCTTAGTTTTTCTTTGCCATTTAATTGCCTCTGACACAGTAAAATCAGATCTAGGGTAAGGAGGCCAGATCAACTTTGCAATATTATTTTTAGTGTCGGGTTGGAGATTGAAACACAGCAGTTGTTCAACTTTGCAACATTATTTTTAGTGTTGGGTTGGAGATTGAAACACAGCAGTTGTTCTTTTGGTTACTAGTTTTATTAAAGGGATGGAACAGAACAGGATGAGCCCTGAGGTCAGAGGACCATGGGTCATGGTTACCACCTCCTGCTAGGCCTGAGTCCAGAGGGACCCAGGACACT
>NW_008675173.1:13495-20092 GCF_000695815.1 Acanthisitta chloris
TATCTGGGCATCATGGGCAGGACAGGTTACAACAGTCACTGTCCTGCCAAGGTGTATCCAGAGAGGATGTATGTGGTGAGTCAGCATGGCCTGAGCTCCATGGTGCCTGTGTCTCCACCTATTTGCCACTACCCAGGTGCTCCCTGGTTGGCAAGGTAGCAAAAATAAATTGCATTTCATCCATGGTTTTGTGGTTGCTCCTGTGTGCAGCCGGTCAAGGTTCAGACAGAGGAGTGAGGAAACTTTAACACTAGACCAAACAATGCTACACAGGTCAAGGCACCTTGAAGAAATATTTTAATGTGGGAATAGCCAGCAACTGCCTCTAGAGCTTCATAAACCTCATGAGACACCCCAGCACATCACAGAGGTTGGTTAGGTCCAGGATGCCAACCACTGCTCCTGTGTGAGTGGACATGCATGTCCAACCAGCATGTGTGTAAGTGAGGAGCAAACCAGCATGCAGACATGGGCTGAAGCTGGCAAGTCACTGGGGCAGGTTTGGCACTGAGCAAACAAACACATCTTAGACACATCTCAGCCCCATCTGCAAAGGAGAAGTTCTGGGAGAGAGGACACTTGGATCTCTAGCCCCTTGAATGTTTTCTGTGTAAGAACATGATACAGTGCCAAGCATTAAACAACTTTTTTCCATTAAGTAGACACATGTTAAGTGGAAATGACAACATTGCCATTTACGTTTGGTATTAAGTGGCTTGCATTTGGGAATTACTATTACAAATTGTCCAGTTATGTTCCTCCCTTTTTATTTCAGCAGAAAGTTGATTTTTTTTCATTAAACATATTTTTAAAATTTCCAGTTGAGGGATGGGGGCTGGTGAGAAGCAGAGACACACATCACTTGAACCCATTTTTCCACCAGCCTCCCAGAAGTGATACCTAAGAGGCTATCACCTATAATTAGACTTAAGAGTTTTCATATACCCACTTAAGACTCCCCCAAGTTTTTTCAGTCACCTCAACTCAACCAGTTTGAGTTCAGAACGACCTGACATTGATTTAGGAGTTGCTTTTCCAAGGTGCTGTACACACCCCATCGATTTCAGCTGAAATTCTGAGTGCTCAGCCTTTCTCCATATCAGCTCCTTCCTGTTTAAAAGAACAAAAAGCAGATTTGAAGTTTATTAAAGCCAGACCCCTATACTCAAAGGAAGGGTTATTAACTCCCTAAGTGAATATGTCTTTATTAGCTGGCTCTTTTCAACCTAGCAAGTGTCATGGAATAGGCCATTATGAATTACACAAGCTTTATTTGAACTGGCTTCTAGTAAAACATAACACACCTACTGGAAGATTGTTATATAAATGTCATCTTCTAGTGAGCAGTCTGAACTAAGCCACAGATTTTCTTCTATGCTGCTGCTAACACACACAAAGTCTTCTTTCAGGTTTTTTTCCTGAAAAGGGTCTCTGGATAAAATTCAGAAGCAGCAGTGATTCCTTTGTGTTCAGCATCTCATCCATTTTAGGCCAGCTCTTGATTTGATCCTACATTTGCAGGGGAATAGAAAAAGAAAAAAGGATTACATCACCAAATAATTTCATTTGTTCTTGTCTCATGCCTGGCCAGACCCTAGTTTTTTAACTGCATGGACAAGTGAAAGCAAGAGACACTTTTGCTGCTATGATCCAGAACTTGAATGTTTTTTGAGGCCACTCAGAATTATACAGCAGAGGCCACAGATGGATGGGTATAATTACCCATCTTACTTCCAAAGGCATCACAACACTTCTCTTCTGCCCTGGAGATTTACTGTCTCCACTGCCATACATACTCCAGAGTCCATCCCTGTATTGATCCAAATACAGGAAGGAAAATGATTAAGGGATATCCAGAGTTAGCAAGATTTCAGATTAGTTACCAGTTAGCTGCAAATGCAGCAGGAGTAGCCCTGATCTCCTTATCAACTCCCAGCACTGCTGGGAGCTGATCTGCTGTCCAGAAATTTGCAGGCTCTGAAACAGCTCTTGCCACATTACTGACTTGGTCTTTCATACTAATCCAGGACATCTTTCTCAGAATGAAATCTTGAGGTTGCATGGGGGTTTTTTTCTGTAAGAATAGGGATACTGGGGATGTGGCCCTTGGCCCTCAGGAGTTGTACTGCCAGCACCAGCCTACAGCAGAGAGCATGGAGTTTTCAGAGCTAAACCATGTATAACCTTAGGACATCAGCAAAAGGCAGCCACCACTTCAGCACAGGCCAGAAAACATCAGACAGGCACTGCAGCAGCTGTTTCAAAATATTCCAAGGGAGGCTGATGCAGCACAAGGTGTCTGTCCACAAATTGCTCTTGAACCTACAACAGCACCTCTGAAAGTCCCAGCTGAGAGCTCCAGCCCCAAGTGTGACGACAGCCCTGGCTCCTTCCCACTACTACTCCACACTACAGTTATCACCCCCACGCAGGGGCTGCCACCCAGAAATCCTAGCACTATTACTAGCCAGCTCCTGAGAGCCAAACAGTGGTTTTGATGGACAAGTTTCCTAGTTGTGCCTTCAAAGACATCTTCCCACTTGTTCATCGTGTTAACTGTCAGAAGAAATTCCTTTCCAGGTAACAAATCATTGGAGACTCATCATTAAGAGAAACATTATCTCTTTCCTCCATTAAAGAAAAATATTCATACTAGTAAACACTTTTTAAATATATTTGAGTATTATATTTCAGGTATCTGATGCCATTGTGGAGGTTTTGCTTGAGAAAGGACATAGGAGGAATATCTTTGATTGAAAATTACCTGTGGGGGTTTTGCTTGAGAAAGGACACAGGAGGAATATCTTTGATTGAAAATTACCCTTCTGGTGGTCTATCAAAACTCTCCACAGGTTTGGCATGGTTTCAAGGGTGCAAAGGGTGTACTTATTGCAGTGGCTTTTATAGATGAGCAAAACGTGTGCACAGGACATATGATACCACCAGCCTTCCACAGTTCCAGGCTGCACTGCATGTTTCCAGCAGCAAATTCAGGGTATCCTTAACAATCCCTGCTATTCTCCCCATCCTTTCTAATTAACTTGAAATTGCTACTTTATACAATTCTCACTGATGTCTGATGACAGTTACATACCAATAAAGACAGGGAAAAAGAGGTTTTACAGTAAGAAAATAATTGTAATCCATGTTAACAGGTGATATTTAAAGTTACAGCTGGCAGGAGTATTTCTGACAGACCAAGCAAAGCTGTGTCAGTAACAGACACATTTGTTTGTTTCTATGCCTTACTTCATGCAAAGAGCATGACTCAGAAAAAAAATGCAAGGTGAATGCAAGCAATCACAAGAGACCATTCATCCTTCTGCCTACAGCTTTTTATTAGTGCATCCACAGAACTGCAACTGTGCTCATTCCACAAGTGGTTCGTGGCAGAGGGATTAAAACAGACAACCTTTGTCATTGTTCTCCAGCTGTCAATCAGCCTTTTTTATCTGCCAGCATGTGTAGACAACATCAGCTCAGCATGTGTAGACAGTATCAGCACTCATTTAGTGGCATTGGATTGAAACAATGACAACATTAAGTGGCTACTGCAAAAAAAAAGATTACATAAATCTAAAAAGCTGAAGTAGCTAATTGGCTGTTTCTCAAACATCCACAGCAATCCACTTTGGTTCCATTGGTGTGCTAGTAATTAGAAAGCTAATTACTACTTTATTTCAGAAGGCAAGAAAGCCTAAGAATAAAGTATTGAGCAATGCAGATTGCTGAAGTGAGAACAGTAACACTGTTCTCATCAGCAGCTCCTGCAGTACCAGGAGCCATTACCTTGGCAAGGTGTACACAAATCCTTGTCACAACAGGAATTAGCTGATCAGAACGTGAGGTGACACCTCCTTCCCCTTTCACTGTCTGAGATCCCAGACAGGATTCCAAGTTTAAATGGAAAACTGTTACTGGATTTACTTTGATGAAACCTTTTCTGAGTGATGCTCATGAGATAAACAACTTTGGGCCAAAATTTTTAAAATTAATCCCCACCCCTAACTCCACAGAGTGTTTCAGGTACATAAACCCAGGCTGAACTTGCCCTTTTGTTTGAAAACTGTCACGGGTGGAAATGCCAGGTAATCTGGAGTTTTACAGAAATGCAGGTAATGGAATTACCTAAAGCCTAATCTTTCAAGTGAAAGAAGACTTAAAACATTGGCAATAGCAGAACTGTCTCAACACATGCCCAGTATCTACAGCTGAACAACAGCATTGCTGCCTGCGAACGCTGTCACCTTCCTCCTGATCACACAGCTTGTCAGAACACTGGAGCGAGCAAAAAATGCTCTGGGGTGAGATGGAATCAGCACTGCTTGTGCTGGGCTGAGAAACAAGAGGGCCCTGAGCTAGAAAAGGTGCTATCATTAAGAGCTTGCAGGACAGAAGGGATATTTACACTGATTTTACTGAGAGATTGCAGCCTGGAGGGTACTCAGTGTAGTTGGTGGCTGTGGTACAGTGCAGGGGCAGAAACAGCAGAATAACTCATGTTTTTATGTAGTGCTCTGGAAAAGAAACCCCTGACAGCTTTGGAAAATAGCTGCCAGGCCACTTGGGGAAGAAAGGAGATTCACAGAACACTCTTTTTCTGTAAGGAAAAAGGAATGCATACCGAAAAGTAGATTTCAAAGGGGAGAGGAAAGAAAAAGCCCAGAAATGCAAAACAGAAAACACTGACCTAGCAACACAGCCGGATCTGTGTTTGATAGGGAGTAGGAAAGAATTGTTCTTACATCAGCAGGCATTCAGAGCATGCCACATAAGGAGATGGAGAAGTTGGAGAACACTGCTGGTATGCTCTGCCACAGGAACATACAGCATTGCTGTCACCAGCACTGTCTAACTTGATCAAAATGTGTTTTGAAAGTTGCCATGAGAAAGAAGGTATGGAAATATGTCACCCCTGATAGCAAGCTATTTCTAGTCACACTGAACACCCTGTCTCATGAAAACACACATCTTAGAATCTATCTGTGGGCTTTTATTTACAAATTTATTCCTTCACCAGAATACCTCTCAGCTGCAGCAGAACTACAAACGTCACCATACCCACCCAAACACATCGAGATCATACACCAGCATTGCCTGAAGCAGCACTTGTGTTAGTGCTGATTAAGCCAGTTGTGAATTACAGGCAGACACACAAAAAGCAGGTTAATCTTGCACTACTTATGGAGCAAAACTTCCACCTGCCAAGTGCTTCCTATGGAGGAAAAAAAGACACTGAAATTCAGTTGTTTTGGGTTTTTTAATTATTTTCTTAATGAAGCATTGCTGAAAACCATTAGCTGAACAATGACAGTGTTTTCTAGTTGCAATTCAAAGATTGCTCAGAGCCCCACCCACACTTCCAGGCTTGGGGCATCCACAACTTCTCTGGGCAACCTGTTCCAGTGCCTCACCATCCTCACAGTAAAGATTTTCTTCCTAATAAGCCATTCCCCTTTATCCTGTCACTACATGATCTTGTCAATAATCTCTCTCCATCTTTCTTGTAGGCTCTCTTCAGGTACTGGAAGGCCACAATGTATCTACACACACAAAACTGTACATTCCATCAATACACCACCATTTGAATTTTGTAGTCCACTGATGTGCTATTCAGTATGGGAAACCTGAGATTTTGCTGTGGATTAGAAGCTTATGTTTTCTCATACAAATTCACAACAGAGTCATATAATAAATACAGTTATTGACATAACTTACAGAGAAGTTAATGCTCAGTGGCACTCACAGCAGGACAAGCTGGTGTTTTGCCTTACCTACAACAGGGATTTCTACATCAGCCCATCCTCTGTCACTCACACTGTAACTCTTGAGCGTGAGGAGCACTATGGGTCTTGTTTCAGCATTTCCTCTGATTTCTCTGCATTTTGAGACTAGTCTCAAACACTTGGTTCTTAATATGAACAGGAGTTTTATAAGTCATTATAGAGATCATTATTTCTTGGAAAGTAGCAAATGAAACTGATCCCAAATCTTCTCCAGCTTTTCAAGGGATGCCAGGAAAAACATGATCCCAAATCTTCTTCAGCTTTTCAAGGGATGCCAGGAAAAACTAGATTTGTTATTGATGTAGATTAATCTTCACCCTAAAACATAAAAGGAAGAAAAGGAAAAACAATCAGTCACAGGTACTGTTACAAAGCTGGCCAGGTTTCAGCTGTCAAGAAAGGGAAAAGCTGTTTGAAGTTTGTCTTATACACTCTAAAACCAAAACCCTCTGATATCAGTCACAATAGTCTTTTGAAAAGCACTTAACAGAGTACTGATTTTTTTTTTACAGAAACTTAAGAGATTATGAAAGCAGACTGCTTTATTTTCTTTACACATCATTACAAAATGTTCTCAGTTACGTGACAAGTCAATTAAATGCATCCACTTCACTGTTCAGGATTCAGAATCACAGAATCATATAGGTTGGAAAAGACCTCTGAGACCATCAAGTCCAACCTTTGACTGATCCCCACCTTGCCAACTAGACCACAGCATTAAGTGCCACATTCAGTCATTTCTTGAACACATCCAGGGATGATGACTCCACCACCTCCCTGGGCAGCACCTTCCAATGTTTCTGTGAAAAAG
>NW_008675173.1:20115-30194 GCF_000695815.1 Acanthisitta chloris
ATATCCAACAGTTATTAATTTATATTGGTAAAATCATTAATTATTGATTTTATTTATTTTACCAATGTGCTTTTCTTAATGCTAACAGTTATTTGCTGTGATCGGGACAAGTTTTTAGTTGTTTAATCAAGTGTTTGCTTATTCAGGTTTTTGCCATTTTGGTTTCCTTAGAGTTCAGCTTTGCAACTGGTCTTTTCCCTTACTAAAGACCATTCAGGTTTGCTTCATTCCAAACTACTCAAATATTGTATGTTTAAATTTTAGCATTACTTGCATTCTGCTTAAAAACAACTAATAAAAAAGAAAACAGAGGGACAGACAGAGGGAAAAAAAGGTAATTCCTAAATCCTCTGAGTCAGAGCCTGTCAAATTCTATGCACAAAGTATATGTACAGCATAGAAAATGACAAGACTTAGTGCATGTTCTTCTTAGGAAGCTGCAACTGTCTGGTACATCCTTGGGTTACATTCCCAAAAAGGATTAGTGTAAATGTGCTTATTCCATCATCGAGTTCAGGCTGACTACACTACTGTTAGGAGTTCCAGTGTTGTAGTAAACACCAAAGAGTAGAGACAGCATTCTTTATCCAAGACTGTGGACAGTTTTCAAGAGATACCCACCTTTAGCTGGGCAAATGGTTCTAGCTAAGCATTAGATTTCCATGGCAAGTGGGAAAATGAAGCATTTCCAGGCTTATTTCCTTTCTTCACAATTTGTGAGGGAGAACCAGCTCCGCTCACGCACTGCAGGATAAATGTGTGGAAGGCAGTACCCATCCTACACAAGGAGAGGGTAAGACTAAACCATCCTCCAGTACTTAGGGTCCTCAGTCAGAGGACCTGGTTGTGTCACTCCTAGGAGCCACCTCAGTGTGGATGAAGACTGTAAGCATCAGAGTAGCAAACAAGCATGAACCACCAGTATTTGCTAGTTTTCAAAGGGAGATGCTAAACTCCAAGCTCCAAACTACAGGACTCCTGGAGATCCAGCTAAGGCCAGAAGATTTATAACACAGCACAGTCTGGCACGGGATGCAAACCACAGAGCTTTAATTAATGATTGTTCCTGGGAATCCTATGTTTTATAATGAACTACAGCACCTAGAGCAGATCGAAAAACTGCAGTTAGTGCCTGTAACTATGTGTCACATGTATTTTTGCTGGCAGGACAAACAAGAAAGCCATTTAAGATGATGTAGGCTGTAATGTGCCTCCTGTCCATCTGCATGAAGTAGAAAAAACCTGCTAGAAAATGGATGTCACTATTTGTGCCACAGAACTGGGCCCAGGCTTGCCAAATGCAATTCTGAAACATCAACTGCCAACTAAGCCAAGAAGCAGGAGCCACAATGATGGGGAACAGAAGAATACTGTTGCTCTTCACAGTGAGAAATTCCAATTCTCCATTTAGTCCACATAAGAAAACTTTCTGCTGAGAATCTTCTTGTTTGGTATCACAGAAAGTGAAACAAAGAAAGAGAGAAAAAAGCAAGCAGGGTATTTCTGGCAAGATCATAGCTGCCTTTGTCACATTACCTTGTTAAGGAACACATCTGGTACAGGTGGCTTGGTTTGGAAGCTGCAGATTGAGATGCAGATTGAGCTCTGGGTGGGAGCCCAAGACAAGAGGCCAACTGTCAACCTTTGGGATAACAAAGGGCATGAAGAAAGATGAGGCAACCAGGTGAATGGACACTGAGAAACACAGCAAGAGCTGGGACTTGCCAACAAAGGAGATGAAGATAGATGACACAAGCGACATGCCAGGATGGACTCAGAGCAGGGCAGGAGCAGAAGACTGGGTAAACTGGGAGGGTATAAAAGCCCAGGGGGCCTTGGTTGGGGGTCCCTCCTCGAAGGCACCAGCTCGAGCTGAATAAACTGAATAAATTGCTTTGTGGAATGAGACATCTGAGAGTGCTAGGGGAAACCTGGTCTGGCTGTGTGGGGAGTCAAGCAGGGCACCCACAGGCTCACTGGAGCCACCAGATGTGAAGGGGCTTCAGTCCCAGCAGCTAAACTCTCTGGCACTGGGTGTGTGACTGTCAGAGAGTCTCGTGAATGGTCAAACTGGGAAGTTTCCTCAACAACCTAATGCTGAGCAGAGCTGTGTTGGTCACATACTGTAACTCCTCTGCATGTTTTCTACAACCCTGACTCAGAAAGACACTTAAGTATACAAATAACATTTGAAATTTATGCTTAATTACAATGTATTGTTTACATCTGAAAGTAGACTGTGTAAGTCTAAGCCAAAATAATATGTTACACTTCTGGCATGATCATGTTACAAAATCCAACTACAAAGTTCACAGAGTATAAATTCTAGACATTTGGTCTAGGGTGTGTTTTCCTCCTGAGAATCCAGGAAAAGGACAGGCAAGCATTCAACATAGAGAAAAATAACCCCAAACTTATGGGCTGACTTGATTGCTATCTTTTTTGCTATATATTGAACTGCAGTTCAGAACTTCAAATACAGAGGGGAACAATGGAGACAGGACAGGACATGGACAACATGACATGACCCTCATATCCTCCCCAACTCTACTTCAGTGTTACTCAGCCTTTCATTATAGTTTTCTTTGTGCAACATTTCTAGCAATTGCTAAATAAGTACATGCTTGGAGGGTCTAAAGAACAAACTAAAACCCATGCCTTAAGGTTCAATATACCAGTGTTCAGAATGGAATTCTGAAATCAACTGTGCTGTACACTGAAATACAGCACTTCATTATTTTCAGTGCTTTCAACTCATCCTGAATTGAGATAATGCTAAACAGACCCAATTAGTTCAATAAAAAGAAGGCAACATTCAGTCTAGCATAGTCTTTCATTATAATATTTATTCTATGAAACAATGAGGAAAGCATAAGATTTAAAAATGTTCCATGCATTTCATAAAATACAGAGAAAGACGTTGTCATAAACAAAATATAATAAGCAAGCAAAACCCCCACTGAAAATCCTGAAAGCTCCACTCTCCACACTGCATCATATGAGTGCAAAAAGCATATCCAGGAGAAAGAGGAAAGTGGCAGGTTATCTGTCAATAAGTGGGATGAGTAAACCAGCCCACAAGAGTTCTGCCATCACCTTTCTTATCCTAAAACCAAACTGATGCAACTTGTTTTCCTTGCTACCAGTTCTTTGCATTATCTTTGGTTGGGAAACCAGGATAGCACAGCAGAATTCATATTAAGCTGCTGTCAGAGAAGCACTAGGGCCTAAAGTGTAAGTAGCTAAAATAAGATAGCAGGGCACACTGGGTGGGAAGGAATGGCTGTTGTTTCCCTGTTGACAGCAAGATGCAGGGACACACACTTTATCTTACCGGGAGCACGGAGGGTAGAAGATACATCTGGTGAAAGAAGTACGGGCAGAAGCAGGAAATATAACTAGTACCTCTCTTTAAGAATCCCAATCACATAAAAGACATGCTGCATTACAAAAGGATGCCAACAGCCACATCTTCATTTACGATACAAATTACATTGCTATAAACCTTCTCGCTGAAAGCTTTTCATCCAGTTCCTTCTCCTTGACCTACAGGACTCCATTTAGCTTTAGCAAAGCTGTCACAAGATCCTTCTCTTTCATTCTGCAGAACCTCCAAGACTCCCACGATGGTTAACAACCACGTAACTACCAAACACAAAACCAGTCTAGCTCTGGGCTCTGATATAAAGCAGCCCCCATCTCCTTCTGGGAATGCCCAAAAGCTGCCACAGCTGTATTTGGGGAGGGTGGTGTCATGAAAGGAAGAAACAAGGCTTCACTTACACAAACACCTACTACCCCAAAAGCCCCACTCCACACAGGCTTAGGAACACCATAATCAAAGAGTTTCATGTGGGGAGGAGCAAAGAGAAGACAGCAGGCTGGGATCCTTCCCCTGCATTGGGGTTTGCATCCACTTCTCAGAGCAGCTTTCTTCTGTGAGCTACCACGATCTCTCTGCTGCAGGGCGGAAGGGTCGGCACTGTCCTCCTGTGAACGATGCACCATGGGGGAAGATTGTTACAGTTCAAAATGTGGTTTTCAACTTGATTGTTAAAAGGCATAAAGCTAGGAATTCCTGTTTTTTTTAAAAAATCAGTAAAGTGGCATTCAGCCTGTAGCATGAAATATTACAAAATCAGAAGAAGTAAGATACAGAATTGCTCATGCTACACTTTGTCTTCCTTTGCATATACATATCAGAAACATGACTTTATATCACATGATCTTTTCACCTTCCAATCCCCAGAAGAACCTTGTTCCATCCCCTGGACAAGCACAATTGAGGCAGAAAGAAAACTCCATAGGAAATCCAAAGTCCAGCATTTCTCACTTCTGAGTGCTTGCAGCTACAATAATGTTTTCTTGTGGAGTTTTTAACATTCAATTATGCTTGATGTGCTCCATTTATTTTGCATTAAGAAAACAGAAAATGCCCTAAAAGATTAAGGTCTCAGGTCTTCACAGGTTTCCATAGGCCTTGGTGAAACATAGATTGAGTCTTCTTTTAAAATAACTGCCCAGCTTCCTGTCTAGTGTAATTCCTGTGTTGTCCACATAAACATTGCAGTGTCTTTTCACCACCCACTAAGCTCTTTGCTTCCATCAAGTATTTGTGCCTAAAAGCATATCCTTATGTTTCTTCCTACACCACAAAAGATCTAAGAAAATAGGAATTAATCATAGGCATGATACTTACAGGGATTGCTGCTGTTTGCTTCTATCTTCCCAGCCTTGGCAAGTTTGGTTGAGTTCTGCTGTGCTTTGCCTTGCTCCTCTCCAGTTAGCAGGGCTTTTATTTCAGAGGGGATTTTCCCTTGGTCCATCGCCATGCACCACTGCTTGTACTGAAATATGCAAACACATTAGGCATTAGCAAACTGCCAGGATCACATTAGCAGACAAAACAGAGCTGTAATCTTTACCTTCCGGTATATTCATTTAAGGTCTGAATTTACTGAGCTGAAGCCTCTTACGAAACTGCAGAGCACTAACGAGCTAAGCACGTGTCCATGGTTGCATACCTGGCCTCAGCAAATCCTGTTTCAGTCAATAAACTGCTACTCACTGGCAGTACTAGACAGAATACTGTAATTATTAAACAAGATGGAACACACTGTGCATTTTCTCGCTGCTGGCATGCAAGAACACCGTTCCAGTTCATGGCCTATTAAAAACAAATATTTCACATGACTGTGGGGCTGATAACTATTAGAGGTCCTTTCTGACTGCACAAGGCATGGCTGCAGCACATGTGCCTTATTCCCAGTTCCCTCAACTTCAAGCCTTCCTTGCCAAACCCTGAAGCACACCAAAAACCTGTGGACAGTTGGCTGACTTTTCACCCCATCCTAAACCTATTCAATTGTGGTGATTAGCCCTGCTATTCAAACACACCTAAAGCAAGGCAAAAGCAATATCCTCAGCTCCAGTGAAATTTCAGTGGCATCTCAGTATCACGGAGGAGCTGTGTCTGTATTTCCACACAAAACATTCTCTTTGGTTAATGCAGCTTACTTGGCCAAGACACCCATCTTACATGTGCTGGAAAACAGGACAGCTGTGCAACCATCTACACAGAGAGCATGCTGCTAGTATCAACCTCCCCAAAAGAGAAGCAATGACACACTGTGGATATATGTTCCCCCTTGATATTTTAACACACCTCTTTCCAACATGTCCCTCTTTCTACCTCTGTCAAAGATTTTTCAAAACAAACTTTTCAAAGACAACAAACTCAAATGCAATGGCACTTTGTCTGCTTGCTTCCAGTTCAAAACCAGCAGGTAACTGCCACACCAAAGTAAGCAGACAGCTGGATGCATCTGTTATTGATGCTTTGATACCTTCTGGAAAGCCAAATGCCATTTTCAGTCACTGTGATTTCAAGACCAAATGTTCACAAGGACAGGCCCCAAATAATATTGAGGGTGAGGTTAAATGATAAGTTTCTTACCATTTCAAGCTCTTCTCTGAGAGCACAGATGGCTCGCTCTCTGCTTGAAACTAGCTCTTCCAGGTACTGGTACCTCAGCTTCTTCCTGGCTCTGCACTCTCTTGCGCTCTGACGGCTTCTTTCAAGCTTTGCCTTCAAGTCTATTTTGGCTGGTTTACGACCTCGCTTGCCTGGTTTCTTTACCTTGCCTCCAACTACCTGGAAAGGAAGAGTACAATAAAGATTCTGGTCTGCAGAGGTAATACTGTAACCATGTGACTGTGATTCCTAGGTGTCTCAAGCAGAGAATCCTGCATATACATTCACTGATTCTGGAGCAACAGAGGAAATAAGAATGCTTGTGTATGGAGTTTTCAGTAATGGCATCAAAAACAAAAGGGAGGGATATGATTTCATAATGAAGTCAGTGCTTAAGCAGTCCTGTTGTAAATGCTACTAATCTGGTTTGGAGGAGCTCCACAAGATCATCAAGGTTGACAAAGACCTCTGGAGGTCATCTGTCCAACCACTCCTGCTCAAGTAGGGCCAGTCACCCAGGACCACGTCCAGATGACTTTTGAGTATCTCCAAGAAGGGAGACTCCACAACCCCTCTGGGCAACCTGTGTCAATGCAGTCACCCTCAGAGTAAAAAAGCATTTCCTGATGTTCAGATGGATGCCCCTGTGCTCCAATTTGTACCCACTGCCTCTGGTCCCAGCACTAGGTACCACTGAAGAGAGCCTGTGTCCACCTCTATACCTCCCCTCCAGGTATTTGTACACACTGATTGAGATCCCCTGAGCTTTCTCATCCACCTCTATACCTCCTCTCCAGGTATTTGTACGCACTGATTGAGATCCCCTGAGCTTTCTCTTCTCCAGGCGAGATGGACACGGCCTTCTCAGCCTTTCTTCATAAGAGAGATGCCCCAGTCCCTTTATCATCTTGGAGGCCTTTTGCTGGACTCTCTCCAGTGACTCCATTTCTCTTTTGTACTGGGGAGCCCAAAACTGGACATACTACTTCAGGTATCTAGGAGGACCTGGGACATTAAGCATAGTCAACCTGTAGTGAAACTGGTTTAGTATCACCAGCAACCCCTGCACTAGTACTTACCCAGGTCTAGAAACATTATATTACCTATAAGTTTAACACCTGGATTTGTAAGAAAAAAATATTTATTTCTATCAGTATAATCCAAAACTTAGTTTTGCTTCAATGAAATGACCAGTTTGAGCCTAAAGATGAAACTTGTCAGAATTATTCACTAGCCACCTGAGTTTCCTCAATCCATATTTCTTCCAAAGGACTCTTCTGAGGAGTTTTACTCAACAAGTCCTACCTCTGCTGCCTCTACTCCAGCTGTACCTAACCACTCTGGCCATGTTTGCCTTCAAACATTACTACACAGCCTGATGTGAGGTTCCTCACCTCCTCACACAGCCTATCAGTGTTCAACTCTCCCTGTGCCTACATTTCTGCATGGATTTCTTGCCTCAAGGAACGCAGACTTTGCAATCATTTTCCCTTCTTCTTCATCGCTCTGTTTTTACAGGTCTAAAAGCTTCTCTTGCTACAAGTAAAACAACTTTTTAAAAAAGGAATAGTTTCCTCTGTGTTTACTCTAAGCTTCCCCACCCAAATATTTTACTCTTAGCATGGGAGCATGGCACAAGAAAGTCTTAAAAATGGTCTGAAGCTTAGTTCACTGACCATTGGGTAGTATCACCCTGTAAGCATTACATCAGCCACACACCCTTCTGAAGTGAGGAGTTCTCTTTATTTGCATTCTGACCACAGTGTTTGAATGGAGGAGGTGTGGAGAAACACACCTAACACACACACCTACATACAAGAGTTTCACTGCTGACTTAGTATTTCACCATACCTTTCACTCCATTCACCATGCACTTTTCCCAATAGGCATTTTTAAAAATATCAGAGTTCATCGTTTAAAAAGAGACTTTTACTGTGTAATGCTACAAAATAAGTCAGCTTAAACATTCAAAGAAGCCACTTGTTCTACAAACTTAGCAGGCTGCAATAAAAACAGTAACATAGTGAACCGATGTGCTAGAATGAAAAGAAAAAAAAAGATTATACAATTGAGCCTATTCTTTCTTTGGAAAGTGAGTCAACAATCACATGCCAACATAATCCTACTCTCTCTGTATTGTCTCTCCTAATTTATTCAGGAGTAGCTGCCTTCCACAAGCAAATGAAGGAACAGAAAGTACTTAATGGACATCTATGATAATGAAACACAATACATTCAGAAGAACAAAGAAGGAAAAATAAAGCTCTTTTACACTTGAACTGCTGAATACAGTTCAAACAATCCATTCACTCTACCAAGGTGCTCTCCTTAAGATTTTCTAATTCAGAAAATCTATTCTAGTTCAAAGTAGGATAAAACTAACAAGCCATGGCAAAAGCAGAGGCAAGAAGATTCAAAGAAAGGAAAGTGACTCTCCCCTTTTGGGCATGACAAGCACAGCTTTGTCCTCTCATGGAACAACACTCATAGTTATGTGTGGTGTGACCTATACTCCTAGCTCAGCAGGAGGCAGAAATACACAGTGTTCCCAGATGGGGCTGTAGGCACTCACAATTTGCTATTACTACTTTCACTTGGAACATTTCTGCATATTACATTATACACTATAGTCAAAGCAGTTCACTTCTCAAAGACTTTTAGCACCTGAGGCTTTTCTGTGCCAATACAAGGTAGTTCAAAGTAAATCTCTGAATGCAAGAGCTAGATAAGGTCTTGTAGAGACACACTCCAGCTCTCTTAAAAAACCTTAGCACTCTGAGTTCTGACCCTCTAGAGAACTAGACTGATCAAGCACTCAAGGCTGGAGCCTCAGCATACCCCACACTGCTCTGTGAACTCGAGTCTTAGTCCTACACAGGAGCCTTTCACCACAATGTCAGGCAGGTGAATAGTCCCTGCCACACTGTTTCTCACAAACAGCAAGTCAAAGGCTGCTCTGCACATCGCAAATGCATCCTGGATTCACTGTTACCAATTCACTGCTTTCCCTTCAGTCACTCCAGAGAGCTTTTCACAGATAGGTGTACTAATTGCTGTCTCTCTCAGAACTTTTACCACAGCAGCAGCCCAGCACAGAAGCTTTCTTGTGGAACGAAAAATTCTTGTCAATGCTCTAACCACCAGGATTATGGAAATAATTAAGAGCCTCCCTCCTTTTTGACTCTGACTCTAACCAGTAATACCCTAAGAATCTGCCTTCACATCATCCCTGAAGACTCATACTGTCATCATAGCTCTTGAAGTTCACCATACAGTTTGGCATCACCCTGCAAAGCAATTTAACCAAATCCTGATCCTTACCAGTTTTCCTCACCAGTATTTAGAAGCTCCTGCTGTAACCTTAAACAACCCAGCTGGGGAAAAAAAGACCTCAGAAATCCTTTGCCCCCATCCCACATTACCATATCTCTCTGGCTTCTAGTCATGCTTGCCTATTCAGTAGCTTATCTGATGTGACAGAAAGAAGACAAAGCAGAAGTGATAGTTGATGTCAAACATGGTAACAGACCAAGAAACCTTTGTATTCCTCTGGAGTTTATTAAGGGATGTGATCAATTAGCATTGGCAGTAGGGATATGTAGGTTTCTTTAAGGGAGTCATATGCAATCCAGACCCAGAAAAAACATTAATCATCAAATTTGTCATAGACATATTAAGAATGACATGCACTAGTTAGAGATCTGATCAAGCATTCCAGTTCACTCAGACTTCAGAAAATAACTCCTTTCCTTTTTAATAGAGTACTCAGATCATAACCTCATTCTTGCCTGCCATCCATGTCCAGGCACAAAGTTATCTGACCTGGAACTGGAAACAGTGGCAATTACTTGACTTGATACAGAGTTATCAGCTAACACAAATGTGAAAAACACTTCTTACCCTGGTCCAAACTTTCTGCTTCCCTATGTATATACTAAATAAACAATAAGTTACATGCACTCTTGTAAACTGAGTAAGAAATTTCACCTATTAAGGCTGAAACAACTGTAACAGAATTTCTCCTTTCTCCTGTGTCTAAATACTTCAGGGGTGGCACAAGTGGTGTTTTAACAGGAATGAATTGCCAAGAAACATCTACATCACT
>NW_008675173.1:30204-32940 GCF_000695815.1 Acanthisitta chloris
CAACCAGTAGACCACAGCAAGAAGTGAGACCAATACCTGAACAAGCCCTAGCAGGGCCATAGAAGAATAGAAGGTCGTATTTTGTGTTTGGTTTGGGTTTTTCTGTGTGACTAATTTACGAACATTCTTCAGAACTGAAACATGATTTTTTTTTAATATCTGATATCCAGATATCCTACTTCTCTTTTTTTTATTACTTCCTCCCCATTTTGAGGAATATGTTAACAAGAACCATTTTTCTAATGCTCTCTTGAAACAGACAAGGCTAAATTAAAGTGAACTATGAATTAGGGTAAACATTACAGCCTGCAAGCCCAGCTCTAAATTATTTATGTCATGTAGATGGAGGGAAACACTGAACCTGGGTGGAGGCAGCTACAGAATAGCTACTTCACTACTAATGCAATATAGTTGTCTGGGGAAATTCCTTTCAGACTCACTGGTTCAATTCCCATGTAGGAGTCTGATCAGGCAGGATCTGATGAGGAGGAACCAGAGAATCATAGAAATTTAGTGGTTGGAATGGACCTTACAGATCATCTAGTCCCAACCCTCTGCCCTGGGCAGGGACACCTCTCACCAGAACAGGTTGCTCAAGGCTCATCCAGCCTGGCCTTGAACACTGCCAGGATTGGGGCAGCCACAGCCTCCCTGGGCAACCTGTGCCAGTGTCTCACCACCCTCACAGGAAAACACTTTTTCCTAATATCTAACCTAAATTTCCCCTCCTTCAATTTGAAACCATTGCCCCTTGTCATATCACTGCAGTTCCTAACCAAGAGTTCCTCTCCAGCTCCTTGTAGGCCCTTCAGATACTGAAATGCTGCTATGAGGTCTCCATGCAACCTTCTCTTATCCCAGCTGAACAGCCCCAACTCCCTCAGCCTGTCCTCATAGGGGAGATGCTCCATTTCTCCTAGCAACTTCATGGCCTCCTCTGGAAAGTGTGACTCAGTGGAATTTTCAGATTTCAAGGACACACTGGCTCAAGGTGTAAGACCACAGTGGCTATAAAGTGATGTCTAAATAGTGCCTGCCTCTTCCTGACACAGCAACCTGCAGTGGGAAGAGCCTTCCCAAGAGAAATGGCACCAAACCCTTAGGGCAACCTGCAGGCTCACAAACTTGTTCTGAAAGGAACTGCAGGCTTTCAAAGCTCCTACAGCAAAGCCTGGCTCTCACTGACTAGTACCAGCTATTTTCAGTAGAACCTAAGAGAATCCAGTGTCCATTATGACCTAAAGAAAAACTTACTGAGGTAACAAAGATGTTTGAAGTTTTCCTTAAGTCCTGTCAAATGCAGTAGTGCTGGGCAGAACCCTTTTCAATGTCTGTCCTCAGAAATATCCCAGCAGTGAGTTTTAAATAACAACATCATACTAGGAAACCACACTTGAGAGTGAAGATATGAAGAGTAAATACTCTACTCTGCTATTTTTCTTTCTCCTATTCACTCAACATCAGTTTCTCTAAGGAAAAAAACAAAGGCAAAGATTTATCTTAGTGACTAGGGAAAACGATTTATTTCTTTAGTAAATATTTCACAAAAGGCAGACTATCAGGATTCCACAAAACAAAACAGATCAAAAATTACTTTTAAAATGAAAAATCTGGAAGTTTACAAACAAGCTAAGTCTGATACAGGAGAAATGAGTGTTCTTAATACAAAAAGAAATAAAGATCACGTAATATTCGTGAACTATATACACCTCCAGAATTAAATCTCCTGGATCTTCTAAACTACTGCCCTGATTACATAAACTTTCATGTAGTTCTCACAGTTGTGGGCATTTGGTTGCTTTCAGTGGTTCAGATTTCCCCCAACATCCTTTGAAAAGTCTTCAGCTTTCAGAGAAGGTCTTAATAAAACAAAATAGCATACCCATTAAATTAGCAAATCACAGAATCATCAAAGCTAGACCTCTAAGATCATCGAGTCCAACCACTCACCTGTCACTGCTGGAACCCCTAAACCCTAAACCATATCCTCCAGTGCCGTGCCACGACACCTCTTAAACACCTCCAGGGATGGTGATTCCACCATCTCCCTGGGCAAACCTATTCCAGTGCCTGAACACCCTAACAGGGAAAACATTTTTCCTATCATCTAATCTGATTCTGCCCTGTCTCAGGTTATGACCATTCCCTCCAGTCCTCTCCCTGCAGCCATGGCAAGAGAGATATCCCCCACCTCACTCCAACCCCATCAGGGAGTTGGAGAGAGCCATAAACCTTTCATGTACTTACAATCCATTCTGTGGATTATTGCCAAATTATTGATCACTTCTACTTTCTTTAACCCCATGAACCCCCAGCACTGTAGTGGGCTGAAACACCCAAACTCAGCTGAGAGCTACAGTGCACTGAGTGAACACAGCAGTTCATGTCAGTCCTGGCATGGGCCCTGCAGGTCCTGCTTTAGGGGCGGGTAAAAGAAGTATTCCTTGTGCATCTTGTGATGTTCTGCTCTGCTTAAATGGAAGACCTGCACCTGTGCTGTTCTCGTAACACAGTGCTGCAGGAATCGAATCTCCAGCACACATCACAAGGCTGCACCCCAAGCTGCTCTCCTAGTCCTTACCATTCGGGCACAGGCGAGAGATTCAGGGTGCTATTAGAGCATGATCCACTGCACCAGACCACCGGTCTGTCCGCAGCCTCTGTCCCATGTCTGCAGCTTTAGGGGAAGGCAGACGCAGCGCCCAAGCGCTGCAAGTAAGAACACAGCGGGCAACC
>NW_008675174.1:0-19619 GCF_000695815.1 Acanthisitta chloris
CCTCACTGTGTGGGTCAGTAGTGGGTTATTTTTTCCTGTTTTTTTATAATGATTTTCAGTGTTGTGCACTTGCAGTCGTTAGCAGGAGAGTGCTGTTTTTTGATGTAAGATTATCAGGAACAGGTAATAGAACATAAGTTGCTAAAGAAAGTGCAGTTAACCAACTGCAGTCTTTTTGTTTACACAGACTTATCTAAGATGGCATAGAAAACTTCCAAGTTCTCCCTCCACAGCTGTGTGCGTATTCATTTGCTTAGTATATTGCATAATGGAGCCTCAGTTTTGCCCCGGGGGGCCTTAAGTAGTATTTTAAACACTGCTTTGTATTCTTGCAGTCTTTGTTCAGTTCATATCTCTGCCAGGTGAGTCCTAGGCACATCCTCATAATCCAAGGATGTGTTTCCTGCAGAGTCCACCAGTGACTAAGAGTTGCTTTGGTGCCTCACTGACAGAAATCACTTGCATCGAGTAGGGGACAGAAGCCTTTAGTGAAATTTTCTGGCACGGTTAGAAACAGGATCTAAATATTTTGGTGACTGAAGTCTGTGTCTGTTTAGGGGAATGACTTATTTAATCTTCTGATCCTACATGCTTGGGAATATCAAAAAATGCTTCTTTTTTTTTTTAAGTGCAATTAGCAATAAAATGTAAAGAATTTTAAACTGAAGGTTGACTAGTAAAAGCCTATTTTTCTACCCCATATTTTGCTGTGGAAACTTATCTTCCATTATGGGTGGCTTCAGAGGGATCCTGATTGGCTGCAAAACTGACTTTCTGAATGCAGCTTAGTTTTAAAACATTGCTTTGTATTCTTGCAGTCTTTGTTCAGTTCATATCTCTGCCAGGTGAGTCCTAGGCACATCCTCATAATCCAAGGATGTGTTTCCTGCAGAGTCCACCAGTGACTAAGAGTTGCTTTGGTGCCTCACTGACAGAAATCACTTGCATCGAGTAGGGGACAGAAGCCTTTAGTGAAATTTTCTGGCATGGTTAGAAACAGGATCTAAATATTTTGGTGACTGAAGTCTGTGTCTGTTTAGGGGAATGACTTATTTAATCTTCTGAATGCTACCTTTTGTATAATGAATGAATTAATTAATTAACTGTAATTAACTGAGTGGAAAATTTCTTTCCAGGAAAATGTGGGAGATGTGGCCCACCTCCAGCAATTGAAAATGGAGACATTCTTTCCTCCCCCAGGCCAGAATATCAACAAGGTGCAACTCTGGAATATAAGTGCCCTAATCTTTATCCTATGAAAGGATCTCCATTTCTAACATGCAATGATGGAGAGTGGACAAGCCCCCCAGTTTGCCTAGGTAGGTTGAAGCATGTGCTGGGTGGCCGAAGGCCGCGTGACTGCTCCTCGAGTCTTTTTCCCAGACCCTGAGGGCAGCACTTGTGCAGCAGCACTTGTGCTGGGGCTGCCATGCTGGCAGGGCAGAGCAGCACTGAGTCCTTCCTTTGTCCCAGGAGTGTTTGTCTCATGTTGTCAGTGGCAACTTTTTTCCTCCTGTTTTAGTACAGTGAGAAACATCCCTTTGCTGTACTCCAGCCCAGAGAAGGGAGCATTTCAGGGGATATTGATGTGAACAGAGTTGTCTCAAGTCAAGTTCCCAGAGGGAACAGCTGCAGGACAACTGCTTATGCTGAACAGCTGTCCTGAGAAGAACTGAACTGGGAAAAAAATCCCATTTTAGGACAGCCTGGCTGTTGTTCAAAAGACCATGGCATGGAGTCACAATTTTCTCCCCTACTACAGTGGGTTTTTTTCTGGTATGTCATACTCATGGGTCCTTGGTCTCTAAACTTACCTCTAAATGCTGTTTTAAATCTAAACACTCAAAGCAAAGCCAGATGGAAGAATCAAACTTGTATCTCAGTCCGTAGTGATTTTTTTGCAGGGGTTTGAAGTTAAACAACATAAATGCAAAATACACCCACCAGTTATAAAGAGGCTGAGTTGTCTTTACATACACATCAACTATGACTGGTTTTGAGGTTTCTTTGAGTGGAGTGTTATCAGGATATTTAACTGTAGAAACAATGCTCTCTAAATGAATAAATGTACATTCATAATGATAGGAGACAAATCTGCTCTGTTTAGGGTAAAACTCAAATGAAGAAATGCACAGTAAAATGATGAGAATAGAGAGATTTCCAACAAGTAGAATCACTTGTTGAAAGAAACATATTACAGGATATACTCATTTTAGAAAACAAATAACTAAGATAAGGATGGCCAGAAAAAATATGACTGGTTCGTGGCAGTTAAACAAAGTAGCACCATTAACTATAGGCAAATGTTCTAATTTTACAGCATCTCAATATCTTTATAAGAAAGGGAGAAGACACTTCTTAATACATCATGTACATCTAACAACCTGCCATGTTATTTTAGTGCTGGTATACCCAAGGTTATCATAATCAGCAAGAGTCATGGACACACTCTAGAAGGAAAAGCTGCTAGAAAGTGATTCTCCAGAATATTTTACTAAGAGAAAAAAAATAAAAGGAAAATTACACAAATTGGGTGTAATTTGCTTTGATAATACCCTTCAAGTATGATTTGGGGTCCTGAAAAATCAGGAATAAAAGGTTTTCTATATTAACAGGGATTAAAGCAACACTAATCTTTGATGGAAGATCACACAGTATAGAACAGTGAGAATACACTTATTTTTAGATTCAATTTACTGAATTAAATATATTAGAAGTAGCAAAGCAATGAGAAGTCTGACTTTGTGCAACTAGTATACATATTGACTCTTTCCATATATACGACTCAGGTAGCAGTTATGTCATTGAAAAAATCCATTCTGCTAATCCTGAACCTTCTGAAACAGTCACGAGAGCCTGTGCATCTGTGGAAATAACAGGGAGACATTAGAAATCCATCAGTGCTCAGTCCTGACATTTCTAATAATTTTTGCTGTACAGATCAACCTTAATGAGCTGAATAGCAGTAAGTAACAATCACAGTAGCAGCAGAGAACCTGCTACTGCTTCACTGTAAAAGTACAAATATCTAAGTCAATTGAAATAAATTTCTATGTGCTCTAGATTTTATAGAAAGGTAGGGAAGAACAGAAAATCTCACGCTGTTCTAGATCTCATTGGTGAAGGTCTACTGAGTAAGACCATATTAATACAGGTTCCCTTCAGGAAGGAAAGCAAAATGCTGTGGTTCTTGGTGCGTATCCCCACAATTTTTGTAATATTTTCTAGAAGAAAGAGATCACAAATCTTTTCTTCAAACTTTCTACAGACCTCCTTAGCACAGGGCTAGACATCATTAGTAAAACCTTTCGTTTTAAGTATCTTTCTTTGACTCAGAGATTCTGTTCTCCTGAAACACATCCAGTCCAGGCACAGGCTGCATCTCTATGATGTGGCTCCTCCCTCATGGCCTTCCTTATGTTGGCTCAAAGACATGAAATCTACTACTCACTGAACAAATTAGACCTCCAAAAAAGTCTCCATCAGGTGAAGGGTAGGCATAGAAAACCATCATCAAGGACTCAGGCTAAGAACATTGACTGCTCAATTCTGACAGCTCTTAAACTGGGAAGTGCACTGCAGAACTGCACCCTGGGGACGTTGTGCACTCCCTGCTTGATGTTATGCATTGCCATCTGTGCTCCACGAATCAATCGTTCACCACCTGATTTTGTACTTGGTATTGACTCTTGAAAGGAAGGAATGCCTTAGTCTGTCTCCTAACTGCTTCTCACATATTTTCTTCTTGAATTTCTTTTTCCCCAAGGTGTGTATGTCAAAGTCTCACTAATGAACCATAATAAATTCATCAAAAGTAAAAAGACAGCAGCTGTTCTGGGATCTCCCAACCCAGTGTATAACAAAACCTTCAATTTCAAGGCAGATCAGACAGAGCTGGATACAACAAGCCTGAGTCTATCTGTGCTCCAGAGTATCAAGGGAGAAAGTAAGCCATATAAATTATTACAGTCAAGACACCATAAATCTCTTACATATTGGAGACCTATTTAAACTTGGGAGGAACTAATTCCTTTTCCATGACAATCATAAAACATATAAAAGTTTTGGGGTATATCACAGGCTGTTTCTTTCAAAAGCAGAACAACTTCTTTACAGTTAAGCACAAGCCTCTCTTTCATAGGCTAAAGATTAATTTAATGGAAGATGAATAAAATAACTATAGACCAGTCATTGTCAGTATAAGGTGCCCTACTTCAGTTTCATTTCAGTATCCTGTTAAAACAAGCTTATGCAAATATTCCATGAACACTTGTGTGTATAATCCTCAACCTCCAAAATTTTGAGGCCATTCACTCTTCCTAACCAAATTTGAAAGAGGAATAGGAATTTTAATTATCACAGCAGTTCAAGCAATGAAATAGCAGAGACATGAGAAGCACCTCTATTCCTTGGCAGAAAGCCTGATGCTTGAGGCCACCTCTTACTAATTGTTAGAGAATCCATTAAGGAGTGCTGCTCAGAGAAGCACATCAAAATTTGATTTTTCCACTGCTCAGAAGAAAAACACTTTCCCTGCAGTGCAAATATGATCTCAATAATGAAACATTAATACCCTCATTTGGATTCCCTGTGATCCTAAAAAATTCCTCTAGGTGAGATTTTGAGCAGGTACTTTGGCTGTGAGGATTGACAAGAACTAGGCCAGTACCCAATTCTTCACCATTTTCACCTGCGAAATGCTTTTCAGATATTCTGAAGTTCATGTAAGACTGGTTCAAATTATTTTCCCCACTCACAGCTGAAAAATCCAGGCATGGAGAAAACAATCTGCTCCTTGGCAGAGGGTGGTCAGTGGCACCACACACATTGTGACTCCCAGCTGTGTCAGTAACTACATTTATTCTTTCCCAAGCCAGAGCCTCATATGAATCCTACTGTGGTTGCTGATGCCCAAAAGTAGGGCACACTTCTGCAGTAAATAGGTAGAGAGTCTGGGCAGACACAGCTTTTTGCACCTTATTCTAGTTCATGCCATATTCTAGTTTAAGTGCAGGCAATAGATCAGGCCCACCTTGACTAAATACCCACTTACTACAGTACCTTTTAATACTGAGTCTTAGCAGGTAGGAGGTGCAGAACTTCAAAACCAGTGTGAATTACTTGATTTGGCTTAAAAATAACTTTCAGAACATGCATAATTTGATAAATACAAATTAATGTTCTAATTTAGGTAAAGATTTCAGAGAAGCACTCAGAGATGTTCATCACTAACTGCTTTTTTGTCCTAGAAATGCTTCTGCTAGGATGAGTAGTAGTTGGGCCTTTCATGTACACACGTGGCAAAGAACTAGAACACTGGAATGAAATGGTCAGCAAGCCCAAGGAGTTGGTTAAACGATGGCATGCTCTCTGCCACAGCATGTAAATAGCACAGATAAAAAAACTTACAAAGAAAAACCTCTTGCTATCTTCCTTATCTATGATAGAGTAGACAAGAATAAAATAAATAAAAAATTTCCTTAATCAAATGGTCCCTAGTAGGCTGGAACACTCCTCTCTTCAAAGTATATGTCCAATGTAATTAACATGCACCAGTGTAAACGAAACAGCCAAACATGATACCCCAAGTATTAGTTATTTTGACTAGTAAATTCCAGTTCTTAGTCATGAGTTCTGCAAATAGTCACACATCATGTGCATAGAACCCAAAATGACCTGAGAACTGTCAGTGATGACACCAGGTCTAACTGTCCACTGCATTGCATCACCACAGGCAGAGTGAGTTCACCAAAAGGGATGGAAGCCCAAAAGATGTTGACTAGCAAACTTACAATTTATCTAAAATAGCAGCATTAGATTTTAAAAAACCTGTTTTCAGCTGATCCCAACATAAAACACAGTTGACACTAAGGCAGAAGCACAGAAGTTGTGAAGTCACAAATGACTGGAGGCTTGCACAAGCACTGGAGTACTCTGAGAAAGTAAGACAAGGGACTTGTCCTGTTCTTATATATTTCTCTCTAAACACAAATCTGCTGGAGACAGAGCATTGATTACAAGAACCTTGGGTTTGACCTAGAATGACCACTCTTACACTGACAATCCAATTAGTTTAAGCCCTGAGGACATATGTCAGTTTTAGTGGTAGTCTTCTTTGTTAAGTAAATTACTGTTCTGTAAAATGATTTGGAGCAATTATTCTTAATCGGAATAAAATAGGATGTCTTTCTCTTCTTGATTGTTCACTAGGGACCTAAACTCTGTACCTTTCACAACAAAACAGTCATAAACTGGACAGACTACTGCAGCAAAACATCTTGTACTATTGTGTTCCAAGAGGACCATAATCTCTTCTGCAGCTGAAATAAACCCACCTTCCCTTCAAACAGGATACAATATTAATTAATTCAATATATTAAAAAATTAGGCTTCTCTGGGGAGATGAGAACACTTTCCATTTTGATAATATTGTTTTTATCTAAGGGAAATACTACGAATGAGAAGATATCACAGAGGAATTGTAAGATAAAAGACTTCCCTGATCCACCATCTGAAATATTACTCAGCACCCTCATTCCATCTTGCTAACTCCACTGTTGGACACAATATGAGCCTAAGCTCACTACATTAAACTGAATTTTTCAAAGTGCTCAACCCTCACTATATCTTTGATAAAAAGTAACACCAGCACCCCCAAGCCCAGAGAGCCCAATCTTCAGATTTTACTCCTACCAAACTACTGCAAACCAATCTGATAAGCAACGTTTGATCTGGGAAGGCAAACTGTAGTTATCAGTTTACATAGGACTACAATAAAACAATTTTACCAGATAAATTTTGTCTTTTATGATTTGAATCATACCAATAAAGATCTTGAAAGTAAACTCCTAGTAGTGTTTCAGACAGTTGGTTTATTAGCTTGTGAGGAAGATGCAAGTAATACACAGTGTCTAATAACATATCCCTCTAAAGTGGGAAGTCACCTGACTATGTACAGTATGGTCTAGGTAATAAAAATATGTATTGTACTAATGCAATTCCCTTTTCTTTGTGCTTCTTATAAAGTAACAGTAATTCCATCTTATGTTCAACAATTCCAGCTAAAACTGTGAAGAAACATATTTAAATACACTTACCAATGCAATTGGCTTTGCTCAAGGTCATCCAAATGAAGTAAATGAGAACAACCCTTTCTGACTCCTCTTGAACAAGGAGGGTTATTCCAGTAAATGAAAAACATTATTAAATAAGGAGTTCTGATACAGTATTATTGTTACATAATAGAGCAATATTTTTTTTTACCTACTGCCTTTTACATATCATCCATCTGATCTTGTGCTTGAGACTTCACTGAGGTGAAAGAATGATTGCAACACTGCTCAGTGCCTACCAGTGCTATTTTTTTTCTATAAATTTTTCCATTTTTACCAAGATGCATAGCACAGAAAACACCATCCAAGAAATACACAAGAAATAGATAAAAGACCACACAAAATGTGACACTCTTCTCAATACTTTACATTACCACTGAAAAAATGCCATTTTTAATGCTCTGCAATAAATCTAGCATTTAACTTCATGAAATGATAACCTCATCAAATGATAGCACCAATTTACCACCATGACATGAACAATGGTTATGTTCTTGTCCTAGAGAACAGGATCCTGGAGAAGAAGCCCTATCACTATTCAGGCAGAGTATTTCTTTATATTCCTTTCTGGATCATGCTTTACCTTAGCTTCTTCTCTCAATTATAATTATACCTATACTAGTTGTTTAGACAGCCTAATGATCACTGCCATCTGCATTACTCTATGCTTCTCCTAAGTGAGGAAATGAGGGACCAGATGGGTTGATTTGAGAATTACTTGCTCCTAGTAGAACAGTACATTCTAAAAGCAGCAGCTTCATGAGACTGAAGGGGAGGAAGATGCATTACAGGTGATAAAAGCACTGGAGACCTCCTTCAGAAGAAATACCTGTGGCAGGTACAGAAAATGAAATGACTTCCTGTTTGAAAGGTAGGGAGAAAAGTCTGAAGTAGTAAACACAAGGCAGCAGAACCTAAGCATCTTACACAGAATTCCTGAAATGAAGATAGGAACTAAAACTACAGAATTATGCTAAATTTATTCAAGTTAACACTGAACTGTGGCATCATGTTTGTGGCTTGGGTTTCAAGAAGGGATATTGTTAAACAAGAGTCAGAGGGGTGATCAGCAAAATCATGAGGAGAGAATGAGGCAGTTGTGTCCTCTTCAGCTGGAGAGACCTAAGCCCAGTACACAGACTTGGTGGTGTCTACACAGCTCCCCAGTCCAGCTGGCATGACTCCTGCCCAGAGGTACCAAATCAAAGGATGGAAACCACACACTGACAGGATAGAAAATAACCTTTAGGGTTTCTCCAGTGTAATTGGTGATTGCTTCTCTGGAGGCTTATGAAACTCAAAATGATCATGGAATGTTTTGACTCAGACAGCACCAGCATAATAATACCTGATTTAAATCCAGACACTGACACTGCTCTTCCCTTCAAAACAGTTCTCCCTGGCACTAAGAAATCCATATTCCAGAATCAAATGCTACTGTGCAAACATAATTAGAATAAGGTATAAGAGGAACAGATGCTTAGAATTTTCCCCAAGGTGATGGATTAGGACAATGTCATCCTGCTTTTGCCAGGCCATGTGAAACTAAAGATACAAAGTGCTTTTACAGTGAGGTGAAATTCAATCATTACAAGTCTTTTAAATTCTCCTTTTACAGAGTGGAGATTTTCCATATTATCTTTAGCACAATTTATTAAGAGAACCAGAAGTAACTTTTCATTCTTGATCAATGGAGTTTATTAGGATAAAAATACATGTACAAAAATATACTTTATGACAATTTATCAGCATTACAGCAGCAATATATAATATTAGCAGATATTTCATACCAGTCCTTTTGGTGGTTTTGCTTTTTAAATAAGTTAAAACCAAAATCCTTTATTTAATTGTGTTTAAGAGACTTCTCCTTCAGCTAATACATTTTTCCTCTGCTTCCCATCTGTGTGTCTGTACGGTCTCTGGTACTCAGTTATTGCAGAAGTCAATGCTTCAAAATTCAGGATGAAAATTTAGCAGATGGAAATCCTTTTGCAAAGGATAGCTGTTTTCATCTAGCACAAAATGGCTCCTAATTTCCAACACATAGGATGCTTCTGTATCTGCCAGCAGCGAATGACACAGATCTGCTACTATTGTGCCATAGGTGATATCTGAAGAGGGCACTGCAAAAGAGAAGAATTCAAAATACACTTTATTTTCATAATAGCCCCTAACATTCAAGTTTCACCTCCATGCAAGCTCCACTGAATTACTGGAAGTGTAGTTCAACATCTCAACAGAAGGCTAGCTTTTATTGAAAATAAATTTTTATAAGGAATGACTTAAGTATGTTTCTCATCGAACTGCTGACACCTGGGAATCGGGTAAGGCACCTCTCAAGTCAAACAGGATGTATCAAGCCAAGCCTGTCTGAAACACTGCTCAGTGTGTCACAGCATGAAAGCATGACAGCTATTTCTAAAAACTCCTAGGAGACTCCGTTTGGCATATAAGCAATCCATTTAGTTACTGAATATTTAGGAACATTAGGAACAATTACAACTCTTTATTATATAATAAATGCTCATACCATCTCACCTCTTGCTGCCTCTGTTCTGAACTTCTGAGTCTGTTGGGCAGCAACTGAAATGTTCTTTGATATTGGTTGTTTGTTTGTTTTTTAAACTGTCAATAATTAAAAATTTTGCTTTCACAGTTGACTTTGCTGTCTGTTTCTATCACAAGTACTTAATGAAACAGTACCTACTAATCTGTTCAGCCAGTCTGCAGGAATATTAAGGAAGATTTTTTCCATCAAGTCAGACACCACATGAACATAAATTTCATATCCTTCATCTTCTATTGTCATCAAAGCAGGCCTAGATCAGAAAACAAGTCTCTTGAAAATCAGCTGCTATGTTTATTGAAGCAAATTTCTGAAAGTAATACAATAATACCAAAGAACATAATACCAAGAACTAGAAAAACAAGAAAATCTGTCAAATCTGTAGCACTGAAATCTCTTTGAGACATAGATACTGAATTTACTACTCAATGTTAAAATAGCTTCAAAAGCAAACCTTATCTTCAGACAGCTGCTGAAAAAAAGGTTTTATCACTGGAAGACAATGGGAACTGCACTGCTATGAAATTAGTGTTAAGTTATTTATGCCTCTGAACTCTAAGCTGAAATGTTGTTATTTATTGAATGAATGAATTATTGTTATGTATTGAAATGCAAAGCAGGGAGATGAGCTTATGTGTATCACCTGGAACTGTATCATCTGTATCAACACCACTCAATATTATCTGTCTTAACACATCACTTTATAGCCACATATTACAAATGGTTATCTCTTGTACCATGACAAATACCAAATATTTTCACAAACTGCTAAACAAATAAATATCTCCCCTTGGAAATACTACCAAGGTGATGCATTCTTACTGAGCTAATCACAGCAAAATTTCAGTGCAAAAATGACAGACTTTTCTCTGAAAAAGTTGGGCATCTAAATTCCACAGCAAGATATGTTGACAAGCTGAGAATACAAACATTGGACATCTTTAACATTTTTCTACCACCTTCTGTGCAAGAGCAAATTTAGGTCCTTAAGGCCCATGAGAAGTCATAATCTTATGAAAGAGTGGAGGAACCTTTTCAGTTAAGAAAAAAATCCCTCTTTGCACTTAACCCTCCCTCACAGGAAAATAAACAACATATAAACTTAGAGATGCAAAACTATTTTTCATAGAGGAAAAAGACTAAGTCACTACCTTGTTAGATAAATAGGATACTAGTACTTAAGTCAATGATTTGTTAAACTCACTATGAAAGAGTTTAGAAAGAATTTAGGTAGGAAATTCACATATTCTACAATTCTATTACGTCCATGATTGTCTCAACTGCTGTTCTCCAGCTACATATCTTCCAAGTCACTATCA
This sequence comes from Acanthisitta chloris, assembly GCF_000695815.1. Classification (NCBI taxonomy): domain Eukaryota; kingdom Metazoa; phylum Chordata; class Aves; order Passeriformes; family Acanthisittidae; genus Acanthisitta; species Acanthisitta chloris. The sequence goes on from NW_008675174.1 coordinate 10,998, forward strand.
TACTTACATTTCAAAAGCCCAAGATAAATTTAAGAATTGAACAATTAGTTAATAATATTCCTACATCAACTGGATCCATTTAGTTTATTTTCTCTAAGTGTGACTATACATGTCTCACAGTGCCATCTGCTGATAACTTAGTATCTCTGCTCTCTGACAATATTTATAGGAAACATTTGTCAGTATTATTTTGGCAAGGCTAAAACTGATTAATTAGTTTAAAAATATGGGTTTGTGTTTACATGATTTCAAACTTAAGCTGGAACAAGACTCTTGAGAAGTTTTCCTTTGGTCCTCAAAATTCTACTCTCCATCTTAGCTTTGACTGACACAGTACTGGGTAAACATCATTACTGTATGGCATAGTACTCAAAGAAATAAAAAACTTAGATTTAAACTAAGACTATCATGTACAAATAATGGCAATATAATACAGCAATTCAAGAAGAACACCTTGAAAATTCATTAGAAAGAGAGGGATTGCTAACCACACCTTAAATAAAGAATTTTAGATATGGGGCTGAGCTTAAATGGAGAAAGTTGTAGTTTACTCCCCTAATAGAACACATTATTTTAGCTTCATTTTGTTTACCTGTAAAATACTTTTACTCTGTTGTATGGCAAACATCTAATGCATTGCTTGTAGATCATGTTCTCATCTGCCTGTAGTTCCAAACCACACTTGGCACAACCTGAATATGTGATCATAGGCAGTGAAGCCAGAACACACCCCAGTGAAGTGGCAGCAGAGAAGATGAGTTGCTTGTACTGGCCAGTTGAAATGGTAAACTTCAATTCCAAGATGTGAGCTTTCACTTGAATCACTCCTACAGAAACAAGTTCAATCAAATCTGAATTCTGTTCTATTTATGACTGAAAGCAAAAGCAAAGGCTACAGCTGATTCAAAACCAACACCATTATCAATAAAACTTGCTGAATATTTTTGCCCTTTAGTAACACATGTTCATATTTTTAAAGATATTTTATGGTGGGGAAAAATCACCGTGGTTAAATATTATTTTAAAGTGTATAGCAGTACTACATACTCAGGTCCTGTTGTGGAATATGCCACTATAGAAGTGCCTATATAAGAACAAAATTGTGCAAATAGTTTCCAAGAGATTTTCTTCCCACTAATTCAGAGCCACTGAAAAGCATAGATTTAACAACTTAGCTTTCCACTATTTATACAGAAACTAGATTTAAATGCTGCAATATAGTTACATCTTAGAATTTAACACCAATCTTAGCCATCTTCTAGGTTTATCAGGAAGGGGTGACTGTGTGAAATGTATTCTTCCCTCTATTTTAAGAAGTTTTCAATAGCATTAGCTGGTTTACTCTTGCTTTAGAAAATCCCCACTTTGGAGAAATAACATTTGACAAACTTTCAGTGATTATCATCATCAGTGACATCATTACTACACTGGTTGATGTGGACAACAAAATGCAGCATTTATCCTTATGTTCCAAAGTTGTCCTTGTATGATCCCAGGCACCACACCTATCTCCCTGCTGGGCTCACTGGGTGAAGGCTGCATTCAGTTTGCCCAAGCACTGAGCAGCAGCCTCCAGAATAAATCTGGACTCCCAGACCTGTGCCACTTTAAAAAGGAAGCATTTCACTTGATCAACAGACCATCAATGTTGCCTAGTTATGCAGGGCACAACAGACATTACAGGGCTTTGGATAACATTTACCTGAGCATTTTTCCTCCAAGTGTGCCGAGAGCTTTGTCAACTGCATGAGATTTGTTTGGCTTTTCTGAAACTTTTCTTTAAATTCAATTGCCCTTTTGTCATCATCAAACAAGCACTCGCAGGATGACCATGGAGTTGTGTGTAGTTCCATGTCACCTGAGACAGAACTACATTGGACCAGAAGGTATTTGAAGTCCCAGATGTGATCTACAGAACAAAAAAGCAAACAGAAGAGTTTACTTTCTATACTGTGGTTAATCTATACCAAGCCAAGGTCACCTACCAGACTGAGAAACAAATCAGCAAGGTATTCTCATATGGGCAGCTCTGGTGACTTTATTTCAAGTCCAGTGACATGTAGAGTTTTTCTTTCCTTTCCCTATAAACTTTGCATGAGTTCTGCCATAACAGAAATTTCATGTCATGTTTCAGATTTCAAGACAACTCAACCTTTTTAAAACAAAACCAGCTCTGAAATTTGTTGTCAGCTCTAATAAGGAAATGCTGGCAGTGTCTTGAAGAAAAAAAAAATCTTCATGTTATTAATCAACTTCCACCTTTAGTCTGTCCCCGTTTTTAAATCTTCTGTCTCCACAATGTTTTGATTTAAAAATAGTAATTGATTTTCTAGCTTCCAATTGACACTGTAATAAAGAAAAATGCTTTTAAAATGGAGATTACAGAAGACTAATTAATATATTTTGGGTTATCCTTCACTTTGTTATAAGAATCCAGTATCCACCTACCAGTCAAGTCTGAAAACCATTTGAGCACATGTTAGCTCAAGCTGAAAGCTGCTAAGTAACTGGTTTTGAAAATGAGGTTAGAAAACACAGGTATTTGCAATGTATTCAGGTGCTGCTATAAGCACTTTATTAGCATGTTTTAGCATTTTCATCTTTTGGATTAGTCTGATTTTTGGTGGGAATGTGCTAAAATTGCAAGCTCATGAAAAAATCTGCTGTCAGATGTACCATTTTACAGTAAAATATTCCACAAAACTTGTCTGAGCATCAATCTAGTTTCATGTACCTCATACCTGACTAGAGACCTTACAGCCCCCAGAACTAGGTAAGCTGCAGTTCAAAACAAGATTCAGGCAGTAACACTATAGCAACATTGAGGGAAAATCTAAACAGGAGGAAACAAATGGACATTTGACAAGAGGGGATATATGGAAACACTAGAGTACAAGATTTGGCTGATATCTGAATTAAACCATTATTCAGATCTTCATCATTTCCCTGTTGATGAAAACCTTTTCACAAACATGAGTAAACTATAAATAATCAAGCTTACAGAGATGTATTTAATGGAATAAATCTTTATTTTTTGGTAATCTAAACCAGGTGAGTGTAAAGCATGAACTGAATGCCTGATGACTGTGCACTAGAAGCCTGGACTGATTTTCGACGAGAGATGAAAAATCAACCATTTTTAGATACTCTAGAACTACAATCTTAAGCACTTTAAGTATGTAGACAGTTTAAGAATTACAAGTCTCCATACCTTCCTCTGGAGGATTATGAAGTTTCTAATGTGCTTGTACAACCAGTAATCATACCCCAGAGCAGTGCTACTCCTCCTAGTAAGGATGGACATTGTGGTTTTTCTGTAACTCACACTGTTTAGCTGCTGTACTGTGTATGCTTTAGTATCCTGTGAATTTATCTTTTTGGTTACCTTACTGGAATCAAATGTTCATGGTTTGTTCAGGATTAAGTATTTGAACAGTTGAGAAATCACTCTTATCTTGAATTTCAGGTAATCATTTAATCATTAAAATGTCAACTGCTAGATGCACAGAACAGTAGCTGGAGAATAGGACACAATACTACTGAAATCTACCTCTTACACTCTTCTGCTTTAAGCAGCACTTGTGTCCAGGAATTACTTTTGGTATCTTCTTTTTGCAGCTACCAAAAAAAAAAAAAAAATCAAATTTTGTGTTTTGAAAAGTGAAATGTTCTAGCCTCCTAAATTCTGTAAGATTTCTAAGCATGTAACAAACAGTATAAACCTGCTCACACTCAAGCACAAAAATAAGAGCCATGTAGGTATTACACAGCAGAGTTAACTGCTTAATGCTTAAACTGGACCATTTTCCTCAAGTAGTTTAAAATTTAGGTCTTGCAGTTAAATGATTTCTAGAAGTGAAGATTATTATGAACTGAAGTGGAACTGGCAGAATCCAGAGTGTCTACATTTGATCGACAAAGATTCATTATGAGATTGTCTAACCTTTATGGATTTTACCTTTTGCTATATGAAACCTGACATTTTAAGCAGACATTGAGTGCTACAAGCAGTGACGTTTTAAGCAGACATTGAGTGCTACAAGCATTGATTTCCTAAATGAATCTATCAATTTAATAAAACCCTAGTTTTCACCATCCCTGGAGGTTTTCAAGATGAGACTGGATGTAGCACTTAGTGCCATGATTTAACAAAACCCTAGTTTTCACCATCCCTGGAGGTTTTCAAGATGAGACTGGATGTGGCACTTAGTGCCATGGCTTAGTAACCATAGTAGGGTTGGTCCTGATGATCTTGGCGGTCTCTTCCAACCCAGCTGATTCAATGATTCCCTTATTTTAAAAGGACAAAGCCAAGAATAAATCAAAATTTGGTAGCAGTCACTGCTGAAACACAGGCTATGTAATTTTTGCAAGAGATGCTTTTGGTTGGTTACAGCTAGACCTGAAAGCAAGGCCATTAAGATACAAAGCCTGACAGTATAGTAAAGCGGAAACAGAATGAAAATCACAAATAGAAAAAAAATCTGCAACTCATTCTAAACCAGACAATGATAAGGAAGACTCAGCAAAACTGACAACATAGTTAACACTCATGATTTTTTTACAGTTACATAACTAGGTACTAGTGCATCTTGGATCTAGATTCTAGTTTTTAAATATGTCTCCTCAGTCTTCTACAGTAAGTCCATTCAAATGTTTTGCTGATGACAACTGCTTCTGAACAGAGGAGACATGTTAAAACTGGTATCAAATAGGTTACCCTTCCAATGGGAGCATTTAAAGGCTGAATGGAAAAATGTTACCACCTGAACATTTTAAAGATATTAATAGCATCACAAAAATCCTTTTACAGCTGCCAACAGGTACAAGGACTTTACCTTTTTTCTTCTGAAGCTGAGGGCACCAGGCAGCCCCTGCTCCCCACAGAACCATCCTGTAATGTTGATCTCTGTTCTGTTCTACTGTCAGAATAATTTTTCTTTGGTTGCCACCTTTGTAGCTATACACAGATTCTGAAAAAAAATAATTGCAATTACGTGATTTCTACAGTCAAAAGCATCCAAGCACACAAACCCCATGTGCCTCAATATTAAGGTACAATCATGCTGCTATCATATTCTACAGTACAATTATAAGCAAACAAGCATACACCTACAATTTCTTCAGGACAGAAAATCACCTGAATTCTTCAGCAATATGAATATAGTTTGAAGTATTTCAATTTCCTTTTATCCACCTAAATACTCAGCAACTGGACACCTCCCTTTGAAGCAGCAGATATCTGAACATCCTTTAGCTCTCTCTCATCTTGACTCGCACTGAGTAGGTAAAAAGTGTACTCCATCCCTCAGCAACTTACTGTCATCACTGGAAGTTACAGTTCCTGTAACTTCTGTGAAATATACTAAAAGAAACATTTTGCTAGAAGTTTTCACAGAAGAGAACTATTGTCATGCACAAGGCACACTAAAAGTATAAGTATATATAAATTGAAACAATATTCAGATCTCCACAGGACTCTTACCCAGGATTGTGCCTGTTTCAGTTCCACACTAAAACTACATTTTTCATAAACAAATAATTTTTGAACAAGAGGTCTTACATTAAATATCTAACAGTCCTGAAATTTACATACAATAGCAAATTAGGAAGACTTCTATTTTCATTCATAATGAATAAACATGATATTGACAGTGTAGGTAAAAGTTTGAATCTTACCGACACAAGATGATAGCACAATGATCAAATTTATGTGCAAAGCTTGAAGTCAAGCACTGAGAACCATTTTGCCTTGCAGAATTACTATTTAAGTTTCACCTACTGCAGAAGCTTCTGAAGTTGAAATCCAGTGCAAGAAGTTACCTGTTAATACAGCAATGTTGATAATTTTCAGGATTGAGTGCACCAGTGTACTTGGCTGGAGTTGATCTAGCTGCACATACTGAACACTACCCAGTCTCTGAACTTGTCTTTGTGGAATGTCTCTGAAGTGTGGAAATTCTGAGGATGTGTACGCCAATAAGCCGTGGAGAACATCACCATCCACTACAGGATAAACTTAAAGGAAAAAAAAAAAGGGACGTGATATTTTCTATGCCTAGAAGTATAAAACTCACTGGTTGAAACATATTTACACTGACAAAATCAGAAATGTTTCACAAAAATTTTAAGGCAAGAAATTCTTGAGATACTTCAAAATTGATACGAAATTAAACTGTACTTCATCTGCCTCCTCTTGATAACATCCCAAAGTTAAGCTAAGTAAAGTACTTTAAATTACACCAAAAATAACAAAGAAATCTTGTCTCATAGTTTGGTAAGAAGAATAGCTGTTCTTGACCATTTCCCTCAGAATCTGCCTTACACAGCTGGATAACAGACATCATAAAGACACTAAGAACAATACAACCATGGTGATTCTTCCACTGTATTTTCCCCTTATTCTCCAACTCTCCATGGCCTGCAATGAATTACTTGCCCTGAATGGGTCTACTCACTCTTTAAGCCTCTAAAGTTTTTGCAAAATATTTAATCCTCGTGAAATCTCAGACATCATAGGGTTGAGTCCTGGGATAACTGCTCTTTCTTAAACTAAGCTCAGAGAACTCAGTCAGAGTTCAGAGTTTTGAGTGGTAACCACCAAACTTTACCATAAGCTCCACGTGCCTATCTGATGTCACCATGTCCACATCTTGTCCACAGCTGTTCCTGTCATACTTGTCTATAGTGCTTTGTACCTCTCAGTTGTGCACATTTCCATTTCATGCTGTTTATAAGGCACTGCCAGCAAAATGGAGTACTTGAAATAGCTATTTTACTGTGATTTCTGAGGAAACTTATGCACTATAATCTTACATTCTTCTGGCTTCAGAGCTGAGCAGTTCCCCAGATTCAGTAACTGACTGGTAAATGTAGACTGAAGCATGATTTCTCCACACCAAAGATTCTCATACATTATTACATCTGCAAGAAAAAAGCAACCTTATCAACCATATTGAAGTGTATCATATTTTTCTTGACTGCAGAACTATCATACATAAAGGTGTGAATGACAATTGAAAGAGATCACTTGGAAACAAGTGGTTTTGGTTTTCGATTTAAAATCTACCAACACCATTTACAATGAGTTGATACAATTTTTTAGTTTGATGCAATTCACTGTGTAAGTGAAGTGGGTGACTATATTGGATAAATTACTATTATACAAAATTTCAGAGAGAGTAGTAAAGTACTAGGCTTACCCAGAAACACTTTTGATCTATTTTGCAGTAAGAATGTCTACACAGAAAATAAAAAGCACATCTTGTCTTCAATCTCTAAAATATCTACCTTTGCACCTACCTAGGAGCACTTAAAGAACTCTCACAGAGATAAATAAGCATCTTAAACTGTAGAAGCATTCAAACAATTTTATACTGTGCAATTTTTTTGCATATTGCCAAACCTAAATGGTCAGATCACTAACAAGTTCTGTGCCATGCCAGCCCTAAATTAGCTGCAATATTGGTTTTGCAGTACTGCATAAGCTTACATGAGACTGTTCTCTTAAAGAAGAGGGTTTTGCTCCTGTTAGGTATTAAACAATACAAAGGATTTATCAGGAGGAATCTTCATTATTAGCTAACATGTTATGAAAGAGGTAAACTGCAAATAGTGCTGTCTCTTCAGCAGTCTATGACAGTTACCAATTCACAGCACCATGTTTCTCAAGATCTCAGTGCTATGCCACAAAGTCCTTGGCAGGAGGAAAACTGTTTCTCATCCCAAGGCTGAACATAACATGACAATTTTTTGGTCTACCTGCTGGTCCAACAGCAGAAAATTCCCAAGCCTAAAAATGAAATAACTAGCACATCTGGTTTGTAGTAGCACTTGCACTTTTCAGGAACAACTGTCTGAAAACACTGCCAGCTTACATAATACACCTGACCACCTATGGCACTGCTGTAATGTCACTGCATGGCTGTGTCTGGACAAGAGAGATGGGCAAACTTCTGTGGGACAGTCAATGTTCCACTGCCAGGATGACTGAGAATTCAAAGTGATGTTGAATGATATAAGTGATGTAAGAAAGGTACTTAAAAATGCTCAGCCATAGTACCAAATTACTGGTTACATATTCTAGTTTAAAGAGCCACATTTTAAAAAGGCAAATAAAAGTATTCTCACCTGTAAGCAGTACAATATCCCCAGGAAACACAGTGAGGGCCCAAAATGCAGCACCACGCCACAGCACCACCTTTCTCTCCACTTCTGACTGGTCAATAACAACAATTGTTGCTACAGGAACTTTACATGAAGATTTTGGTCTAGTCTTTACTTGTATTTCTTTGACATGACAAGGATGTACTACTGTGACTAAAACATTGTACTTTTGATTTTTGCAGCAGCAGCTCTTAAGTGGTGATAGGTTCTTTTGAAGTTTCTTGAACTCTGTCATCCTCTCTTGATCCACCCTCACCCCAGGACCAGGTGGAGAAGAATTCAGTTTAGCTCTCTTGGATTTCAGCTGTCTTTCCAATGGTGAATGAGAAGATTGAAAGGAATCTTCATACTTGCGGGGTCTTTTAGAAGAGTTCTTATGAGAACAGTCTACTTGAGAGCACAATATTCCAGAGCTCAGTGGTTCAATATGGATTTCATTTGCAAATTGCTCAGCAG
>NW_008675174.1:19644-22913 GCF_000695815.1 Acanthisitta chloris
TACTATCCTGAGCCCTTCCTTCTTGTTTTGCAGCGTCAAAATTAACATTTTTCTCATCAGTCTCAGAACTGAATAATTCAAGAGAACTTGTATACTCTTCCTTATAATCATTTTCAGCCACATTAGGGCATGTTCCAATCCCAGAATCAAATTGGAAGTGATGATACTGCCTTTCTCCAGGTTTTATGCCTGCTTCCATTTCTGAGAGTTTTATGATTCTTTCCTGCATCTCCTTCTGATCCCGTGCAAAAACAGCCATTTGACTGGAGGTCACTATACAACGAAATTCAGTATCTGCAGACACTGCAAAGTCTGAACTATCATTTGGTTCTTTCAGTTTTGATTCTTTATTATTTTGGAAAAGTGTATCCAGATATGGACTTAGATGTTCATGATGATCACTGCCACGATCTGACTGAAGTCCCACAGAGCTCAGATGTATGTTAATCTGCTTAGTACTGGCAACCAAATCAGAAATGTCAGAGCTGCTCACTTCTAAAGGACTGGCTTTTCTGTCAGTGAGGTCTGAACAACAGCAATGGGATGGTTTATCTTGTCTGGCTGATTCTGCTGAGTTCTGGGGAAGGAGCTGGTCTGCAGCCTGGCTTACATCGGCAGGTGTGTGTCTATCTTTAGATATCTGACAATCAGAGTAATTTAAACTTTGGGTCTTTTTAGGTGTGCCAGGACTAGCTACTGCCACAGGTAGAAGGGATGCCAAACATTCCTGTGCTATTGTTAAACTCCCCTGTTGACACTGCTGAGTGCTGTCATCACTAGCAGGAACTGCTGTGACTGTGGAGTTTTCAGGCTGGCACACCAGGGGCTCAGCACCTTGGGCTTTCTCAGGACAAGGACTGTGTGTGTCACACAAACACTGGAATTCTCTCCATTTGTCAGCAGTAGCTGCTGAACTACTTTTAATGTGCTCTAACCCATCCAGTGGGCTTGGAATAATGGGTGCTCCCACAAAAATATGAACTTGAGGCATTTTTGACATTTTTGACTGCAAAGTTTGACTTTAAACAATGTGTTTTATGCAAGAAGCACAACACTAAATATTAGTACAAATATATAGCTGACCTTGTAACAATTTAAAAACACCTGAAATTCAAAGGAGTATTTCATAGTTTAACTGGTAAAAATAATACTACTTCAAGCCTATATAAATAAATGTACAAAATTTTAAATAATTAATTCTAAAAATATTTAATACTTATTGTGTCACACTTGCACAGAAAGATGAGTTTACAGTACTGACTAATTTCTGATTCTGATACTTGGAAACACATTACAGTGAAGTTAAAATTAAGCTTAATTATTGAGCTGATTTATTTTCATTTATTATTACTAATTAAACAGTCAAATGTGAATTCACTATTCAGTACTTGATTTTAATTCATGTGAAATAAATGCCTGCAAGAAGCTTTCACAGCATGGTTAGGAGACAGTTTCATCTTCCAGAAAATCAGAGTTTCAACTAAATTATTAAAAACACTAGAGCCATTTAAAATTAAAGTTTGTTGGAAATGCAATGTTTTACATGCTGCTTTAGCATGAAAATACTGTATTAAGTAATTTTTTTACAAAATTGAAGTTTTCAAGCTATTACTAGTGATTGTAATTATTCAACAAGCACTAAGGTCAGTGAAATTTGAGCAGGTGATTGAGATTTTGCTGATTCCTTTATGTAGTATCACACTACTCAAGAAGTTACTATCTTTTCTAGCTAATTAAAAGTAAGCCCTTGTGCACAGCACAAGAGACCTTTTAATTTTTTTTTAATTTCTGCTCTATAATTACATAGATATGTAATTTTCAAATACTCAGATACAGCTACAAGTGCTCATTAAAATACTGATGCCCAGCTATGTGTTTTGGGAGTGTTGTTGCTAATAGAAGTTGCTCCAATAGGCAAATCTGCAGACGTAGAGAACACCAGAAAAAAATCTGAGAGCTGATCCAGCTGTAAATAGAAGGAAAACAATACTGAAAAAAAATACAGCCTTGAAAAATATGCGAATTTTGTACGAGGCACTCATTAAATTAGCAACTATTTTCCTAACAACCCCACTAGGGGTCGATAAATCTGCACATTCACAAGGCTCACAGTGACATGGAAAAACTATAAACACCCTGGAACACTGAACTCTGATACATTACTGGTGTCACTGGAAAAGCAATATACAACAACTAAAATTAGATGTGGCAAAATACAAAGAAGCTACAAAACACAGTAACTGGCATTGCTCAGTTTCATGCTTATTACAAAACAAATACTACTTAAAACATTGGTGTATCCAAACTTCTGCAGCTGCACATTTAAATAGTCTCATAAGAATGTAACTTTTAAAGAACAATTCCCAAACCTTTGAAAGCTTTCAGTTTGTATAAACAATGGTAATATACAAATGCCAAAAAGACAGAATTCACAGTTCAACACTAAAATAATAGATCAGGTAAGGGAAAGACAAAGCAAAGTGCTAGTGAGGCTGGATCCCTAAAGAAGTGGTTAGTAAGTTCTCTACATAAAAAAGAGTACCCAATACATGGCATAAAAGCAAGCCCAGCAACATAACTGTGACAAACAGAAAATGCTATTATTAGTTTAAATGAACTTCAGAAGCATAAACTAACTGATGAGATTGGATAATTCCTTCCGTTTCAAAATATCTAAGTCTACTGGCAGCTTTTTTCATTGGTGATTACCTTGGTTACAGCCATTACAAATGGGTAGCTTTCTTAATTAGGTACACTACAGTATAACAATATGAATGTCTCTTTTGAAGAGGGTTCAAGTGAGTAAAAGGTTCAAATGAATTACAAAATATCTATTCCACAGTGCTATAGAACAAAAGATGCTGAACTGCAGAATTCTGACACAAGTCCATGCCATTTCTAAAGGACTTGCACACCGTGCTGAGAGAAATGAAATAATCAGTCATTCCAAACTGGGATTTGATACAGTGAGCAGCTCTTCCACTTGACACTACCTTCTGCAAGAGCTGAGCACTGACCTGTCACAGGTATATGATACCATATTATTCCAGTCTTTTTGCAAAAATCGTCAGGCATTTGGGAATTCAGGTAGAAATCTTCAGTTAAGTGAACTAAAATACATTCAGGACAAAATCATTTGTTTACCTGTGATACCGAGAAGCAGACTGAAAGCAGGAATTGAACAGTTAAAGCTGAAAGCATAAAGGATAACTTTATTAATAGCACTATTTCAGCTTAATTTACAAGACAGCAAGGATTGCATAGTACAG
>NW_008675175.1:0-12687 GCF_000695815.1 Acanthisitta chloris
GTGGGGAGAAAGGTGTTGGTCACAAAGGCACTTGGAAGTGCTGCTGGCAGCAGCTCAGTGTGAGCCAACGGTGTGCACAGGTGGCCAAGAAGGCCAAGGGCATCTTGGCCTGGCTCAAGAGCAGGGTGGCGGGCAGTGATGATCCACCTGGACTCGGCACTGCAGAGGTCACACCTCAGTGCTGTGTTCAGGTTTGGGCCCCTCACTGCAAAAAGGCCGTTGAGGTACTGGAATGAGTCCAGCCAAGGGCAACAAGGGCAGAAAAGGGCTAGAGCACATGAGAAAGGGCTGAGGGAGGTGGGTTTGGTTAGCCTTGAGAAGAGGCTTAGGGTGACCTGATGGCTCCCTCCAGCTTCCTGAAAGGAGGTTGTAGAGAGATGAGGGAAGGTCTCTCCTGCCGTGGCTCCAGCAGGAGGACTAGAGGGAATGGACTTGAGCTGAAACAGGGGAGAGTCAGAGGAGATGTTAGGAGAAACATTTTCTTTCTTAGGGTGTTCAGGCACTGGAATAGATTGCCCAGGGAGGTGGTGGAGTCACCATCTCTGGAAGTGTTTATGAGGCGTTTGGATCTGGTGCTGGAGGATATGGTTTAGGGGTTACAACATGTTAGGAGGTTAATGGTTCGACTTGATGATCTTTGAGGTCTCCTCCAACCTTGATGCTTCTATGATCTATCTATAAATTTGGGTTTCAGAGAGCAGTGTTTTTCAATATTGTGAAACTGTGTTTTATTCTTGCCAAAAAAGACATTTTTGCTAGCTGTTTCTGTGACGGGCAAAGCTTCTTAAACTTTCTGTATGCTTTTCATTGTCACAGGGTCACATTAATTTTTGGAATAGATGTTGCAGTCTGGCGTCAATAGATACTAAATACTAGTATTTAGTTATTTTTATTAAGTAAAAAATATATCCAGTCTCACTATGATATTCAAAATTGCACTAAAGATCAGATTTTTCTTGGGTTGACTTCTTCTGTTCTGCATCTGTCACTTGACTGTGTTTTTTAGTACTATTACAAGAAAATATAGACAGGTTTTTCGTTTCTTTTTGGAAATAAAACCTAAACTGAAATATGCAAAATTCAGAGATGTTCTGACCATTAAAAAATTAATCTCTATTGTCAATTTGTTACAGTCTTACTTTATTTTTCATTTTGTGTAATCTTTCCTACAGATCTGATGTGATTGCTGGCTAGTATAATTACTGCCTTTTTGAAAATATGAGTGTTTGTAGAGTCTAAATTATGTCATTTTCCTTTAAAGACAACCGTGGTGGGAACAGGATGAAAGAAAAGTGTTTCCAAATTAGCAGTATAGGTGTGCACCCTTAAAATCTGCAGTTCTTCTGACAGAATGCCAGCTGTGAAGGTACAAAATTCAGAGGCTCTGAAGATCCTTTTCAAAAACTCTTCATTACTCAAATGCAGAATTAAGCAGATATGTAACTAGAGGAATGTTTTAGGGAAATAAAGTATATCAGTGGTTGGTGTTGTTCCTGCTTCTAATTTCTTTCCTCAAATAGTATCAATATCCCTCTTCCCTGGGTTAGTAGTATTTTTCTAATTCAATAGAATTTCAAAGACAAATGCCACTCTCTTAATGCCAAAACTTGTCACATAAAGGATTGCTTACAGTAGACTGGCAGACAACAGACCAAAGAGGAGAAAGGTTAGCTGCTGCAGCATTCTTTTGGCTCTGTAAACAGCAGAGTGCCTCAACTCCCACTGGCTCTGCAAATGTTAAGGCTATTCTGCACCTGTAAAATGTACTAAGTGTCTCAGACCTAAGCTTGGGAACCACTCGGCAGTGCCAGTATGTTACAGACTTGTTACCAGTATGTGGATTAAAAAATGCTGGTTTGGGACATTGATCCATTGCCATCCTTGTGAAAGTGCCACTCCCACAGGTTTTCAGGTATATGACTCATAGTTTATTGATTTCATACAGCCTAAAGTCATCTCATGCACCTCAAAAATATGTTCCCAGTCCCTCTTTTCCAATCTTGCCTATGTATGATGATGCATTAAGGCCTACTTTTTCAAGCATGTTCCTTAACCTTTTTTTTAAACCTTCATTGAGAAGACAAACAGCTTTCTGACTGATAGTTTTGGATCCATGTGCTGTGTTCCACTGTGCTGATATTCTCCAAAATCTACACCCTCTAGAAATTAACAGGAATGTGACTCAAGCTTTCTTCTCAAGCTTAGAACACAAAAAGGTCCAGAAAAATAAGGGAAGGTGTAATGTCTACAGTAATTTAATGTAGTCTTCAGCAGACATTTTATAGAGTTGAGAATCTGAAGTTTTACAGAGAAATTATAGAGGGCCCTCACTCCTGGGATGTGTGAACTCAATTGCATTGGTTCTTTCCTAGACATTTGATCTCTCTTCCACCCATTTTATGTGCCTGCCCATGATACTACTGTTTTGTGTTTAATGTTCTGCTGAAGAGTGAGTAAGCATCCCCTAAGTTTACATCTTTTTGCTAGTAACAAATTTCTATCAACAATTGCAGTTGTTTTTAATGATGGCAAGTTTCTTTTCAGGTGATGCAGATGTACCTCCCATTCTGTGGGATTGCCATATCCAATGCCCAGCTATTTGCAGCTTCAAGGAAAGAATATGACAGAAGCAGGGTAAGTAAGATATGTGTAGTGGACCAATACCAAACTTTCATCTTTTGTTCCTTCAGGTTCCAGCTATGTGTATGTGTTTGCTAAGTAGACAGTTTTAACTAAGTTTGATTTCAAAAGTTGTATTTTCAGCAGATCACTGTCTTGACTGAGACAGCAAGCAGAGAGCGTGGGAGGGAAATACGCTGGTGGTGGTGGCTGTTGTTTCCTGATGTCAGTTCCATGTTTTGTAGTGCTGAGACAATTGCATTTCTGACACAGTGCAGGAGTGTTACTTTGGCAGAGATTCAAGCTCTCATAAAATTCTAGTAATATCAAGCCTTTGCCATCCTGAATTTGTAATATTCAGTTCATGTGCAAATAATGTGGGTATAACTTTATAGAAGTAAACAAGAAAAAAACAACCCTATATGTGAAGGGTTTTGACAGCATGTGTCTGCATAGATACATTACTCATGATTGCTGGTGCTGAGCATGAGTTGGGACAGAAGGCTCCAAAGTAAAAATAATGCTGTGGTCCCCTGTCATTTACTTGTCAGAGAGGTCTTTTTTTCCAAGGGAAAAAATGTTAATTTTGAGGGTTTTTTTAAAAAATAATCATAGAATCATCAAGTTTAAAGGAGACCTCCAAGATCATCAAGTCCAACTGTTAACCTATCCCTCCCTAAACCCTCCAGCACCATATTCAGACATCTCTTACACACTTCTAGGGATGGTGACTCCATCACCTCCCTGGGAAGTCTATTCTAGTGCCTGAACACCCTAACAGTGAAAGTTTTTTTCCTAATATCTAATTTGAACGTCCCCTGTCTCATCTTGAAGCCATTCCCTCTAGTCCTGTCCCTGCAGGCATGGCAGGAGAGACTATCCCCCACCCCTCTACAACCCTTTCTCAGGTAGTTGTAGAGAGTGATGAGGTCACCCCTGAGCTGCCTCTTCTCAAAACTAAATGAACCCAATTGCTTCAGCTATTCCTCATATGACGTGTTCTAGATCTTTTCTGAGCCTCGCTGCCCGTTGCTGGACTCACGCCAGCACCTCAATGTCCATTATAAAGTGAGGGACCCAAAACTGAACACAGTACTCGAAGTGTGGCCTCACCAATGCCACGTACAGGGGGATGATGACTTCCCTAGTCCTGCTGGCCACATTATTCTTTATACACTCAACTTATTGTTGTCTGCAAATTTCCTGAGGGTGCACTCAATCCCCACATCTAGATCATCAATAAAGGTGTTAAACAGGACCTGCCCCAATGCTGAGTCCCTGGGAACACCACCAGTGACTGGCTGCCAAGCGGATTTAGCTCCGTTAACTCTCTGAGTCCAGCCATCCAGCCAGTTTTTTACCCATCAAAGCCACGAGCAGCCAGTTTTTCTATAAGTATGTTGCAGGAGATGGTGTCAAATGCCTTATTGAAATCCAGACAGAGCACATCCACAGCCTTCCCTTATCTGCTAAATGGGTCACTTTGTCATAGAAGGAGAACAAGTTGGTTAAGCAGGACCTTCCTCTCATAAATCCATGTTGATTGGACTTGATCCCCTAGTTGCCCTGTATGTGCCGCATGATGGCACTCAGGATGATCTGCTCCATGACCTTGCCCGGAACCAAGGTTAGGCTAACAGGCTTGTAGTTCCCTAGATCTCCTTCCAACCCTTCTTATAGACGGGTGTCACATTTGCAAATTTTCAGTCAGCTGGAACTTCTCCAGTTATCCAGGATTGCTGGGAAATTATTTCAGGTGGTTTAGTGAGTTCTTTTGACAGTTCCCTCATTACCCTGGGCCCATGGACTTGTGAGTGTCCAATTGGCATAGCAGGTCATTAACCATCTCCTCCTGGATTACGGGGGCTTCACTCATCTCCCCATCAACAACTTCCAGCTGTAGGAGTTGGGTGTCCTGAGAACAATCAGTCTTGACATTAAAGACAGAGGCAAAGAAGGCATTGAGTACCTCTGCCTTGTCCTCATCCCATGTCACTATACTACCTTCTGCATTTATCAACTGATGGACACCCACCCTCCTTTTGCTCTCAATGTATTTATCAACACTTTTTTTATCATCTTTGACTTTAATGGCCAAATCAAGTTCTAGTTGGCCTTTGACCCTTCTAATCTTCCCCTACATGACCTCTTGGGATCCTTATAGTCTTCCCAACTTGCCAGGCTGGCTTTTCTTTTTCACCTTTCCTGCAATGACAGGAAGTTATACTTTACTTAGCATGGATCACAGCTCCAAGGCTTTGGTAGATATACCTCTGGTACTGTTGAACCTACTCTTCCTTCACAAAATAGAAGAAACTACAGTGGTCTGGGTCTGTATATTGAACTCTGACATTTTTATATTCAGGAATTTGATGCTTTCCATGTACAAAACTAAAAATATCAATGAGTCACTTAAATATCAAGCCCAGAGATGATGCCTCCTTTGCAATGCTCCATGTATTTATTAATTTTACAACTAATACAAGAGTTTTCTGTCCTTGTATACAGGCTTTACTGGAGGTAGTGAATGACCTCTTTGAGGAACAGACTGACTTAGAGAAAATCGTCAAGAAAATTATGCATCGGGCCCAGACTCTGCTGAAATGTGAACGGTGCTCAGTATTACTTCTGGAAGATATTGAATCACCAGTAAGTATAGCTGCACATTCTGTAGAAAGACTAATATTTGAGTGGTGGAGCAGTTGCTTGTATTGTGGTGAAGCTGTTGTATATCACATTAAGTATTGGACAACAAGTATTCTTCCAGCATGTTGTTCCTACATGTAAGTTAGGTCCAGGTTGAATCTTTGTCAACACCACTGTTGTGTTTTAATCCCAGTAGGCAGCTAAGCCCTACACAGCACAGTAGGATGTGAAAGGGAACTAGGAGGCTAAATTGTGAAAGCTTGTGGTTGAGATAAAGACAATTCAGTAGGTAAAGCAAATGCTGTATGCACAAGCAAAGCAAACTAAATAATTCATGTGATCCTTTCAATCGGCAGATGATCTGTCACTTCTATGGAAGCAGGGCTGCATCATGTGCCATGGTTCCTTCCCCCAGCTTTTGTTACTGAGCACAACATCGAATGACTTCTTAGTATGGGATATCCCTTTAATCAGTTGGAATCAGCTGTCCAGGCTGAGTCCCCTCCCAATCTATTGTGCACCCCTCAGTCTATTCACTGGGGTGGCAGAGTGAGAAACAGAGAAGGCCTTGACACTCTGTAAGGACTGTTCAGCAGTAAAACATTCCTGTTTTCATCACAAAACCAAAACATACCACCATTACAGACTAATATGAAGAAAATTATTGCCGTCTCAGCCAAAACCAGTGTAGTCACTTTTTCAAATGGAAACTGAAAGATGTGGTCTGCTTAAAAATGAAAAATGACCATATTGCTATCAAGTATTTATTTGCTCACTTCCTTTCTGTCGTGGTATAGCTACAAGAAGGAAAGAAAAATCTTGTCTGACGCTTCTTTTACATTTATCTGGAATTTATTACCTTGCTAACATGTTCAGGCTATTGACTTACCAATTGCATGGAGCAGTTTCAGAACCAGAAACAGTTGCATCATCAATCAAATCTTTAATGCTCACTTTCGGAACTAACCTTTTCTGCATACATTCCAAAAAAGAATTATCAGATCTCATGCTTTTGCATCTGTTATCACTGTTTAACTGTAAAAAGCTGAAAGACATCATGTCTGTTCCCGTATGTAAACATGTTACACCTTCAATCAGACTGCTGGTCACTGAGAAAGAACAGCTAAAAATAAACTCAAGACTGACCATCCTGTATGTTCAGCAACTCATAGGGCTTAACAGTCACAGTAATTAGCTTCTCAACTTGTCTCAATAATGTTTTTTTGTGAAATCCAGTTCCTTAATGTAGAAGAACAGCAAGACAGTGAGGGCTGAACCTGCAATATGGGGAGTTTTCTCAGCTACTTTTGGTGGCCACTACTCCATGGGATTTGTTCCTTCTAGGAAGTTTTCCCTCACTTTAGCTGTTGGCAAAGGTCTGTTTGGGAATAGCTATGTTTGCACATTTTAACAAGTTCCTTTATTACTTTGCAACATAAGTAACAAGAGCCAGTTCCTAAATAATGAAGATGCTTTAGAAAGGTAAGGCCTCTTGGTAGTTTACCTTAGTAATTCCCTGTGGTAAAAGAATATCCATTGGAAAAGATACATTTGCATACAAATGCTTAAGTAGTCAGATACTTGTTCTTGTGATAGGAATAAGTTTTACATTGAGCAGGTGAAATGAAAACACAGCTTTCAGCTTTATTGAAGAATGTTTGTTTTTTGCAGTTGCTCTGTCCACTTGACCAATTATTTCATTGCAGAGGTCTGTTAAGTTGAACAGATGGATGTAAGCTATATGAAAGTATTTGTCAAGAATTGGGTTTCACACAGTTTCGACAGGGGCTTTCACTGGGGCTTTGCAGTACTGGTATTTGTAGGCTATGAGAATCTCTTTGAAAATTTTAACGCTTTTTAGAGTATTATTATTAGTAATAAAATAACTGGCTGCCTTTATATTGGTATCTACCTTCAGTGTTTTCAGACTATTCAACGGAAACTACCTTCCTTTCTACTGACTTGAGAAGCAGTTGAAGGATAAAAACATTGCTTGTAATGTCATTCTTTCTTCTACCCAAGTATTATTGGATTCACTGACTCTATAGCTGATTATTTCTTGCTGGGCTGTGACAAGTCTAAATGATTATCAGAGACAGAATCATAAGTTTGTTTGTACGACAGAAAAAGAAAGCCCATTCTTTTCCTTAGAGGAAAGATATGGTTCTCGTTTCATTTAAGTTAAAAGAAATTAAGTACTTCCAGTGGAGTATGTCCTAAATTACTGCAGCTTTCATAAAAGCAGGATCAAGGTTTGTCTTTCACTTATCTATTCTCTGCTGTAGAATTTTAATGTTTCTAGTTCATTTTCTCTATCTAGACCCCCCCTACTGATTTTATAATCACAAGATACAGTTCTACTACATTCTTGTGAAATGTCACTATCTTTGCAAGTATAATGTGAATTTTATTTTTCACAGAACAGTACATTGTGTTAGTAGCAGGTTGTGGGTGGCTTTGTTCAGTTCATTTTTCTGCTCTTGGTACTATTTCTACTTTGAACTTGGAGAGTTTTTTCCCAAACCACAAACAATGAGTTCTCATTCCTCTAGACTAAATTGTGAAATGTGGACAAAATGCCTAAGCTTCTTCTAAATCGTCATAAATCTTAGGTTAATTTGGAGTAGGAGAAAAGTGTCTTGCCACTCACTTGGTAATTTTTACAGGTGGCAAAACAGTTGTTTTTCTAGGTTTCCCCTGTTTTGGAAGGTTGACCTATCTATTAAAATAAATCTCCATACAGTGACTCAATGTTAAACCATGTCTAAAATATTGTTATTTGTACCTTGTGCAAAAAAACTTTGATGATACAGAACCAAAGCAGAAGATGGGGACATGTCCAAAAACACGACCTGTGTTCTGTGTAATGTTAGCCACTCTGAAAATGTTCCACTGATGTGCTGTTGGCACACATGTTCAAGGGTAATTAGTTGCAATTAGTAAGGCCAATGGGTCTTTCTGATTATTTTCCTACATTAAAAAAGAGAGGTTTGGGTAAAGCTCCATAATTCATGTTCCAAAAACCTTAAAAGGGAAGCATATATTGGTGTGTAGAAAATAATTTCATGAAAGAATCTAAAGACGTAATTTGATTTGATATTGTTTGTTAGTGAACTGTGCACAGTGTGTATTTTGAACATGAATTCTCCATTGTGGGAATATAAATTGTATTTTAATTCTTAGACCACTGGATAAAAATACAGTTTAAATATAGGAACCTTACATTACTGTTTTCTTAGATATTTATTCATCTTAATAACAATCTTAAGGGTTTTTTTTTGTGACAGGTGGTGAAATTTACAAAATCCTTTGAGTTGTTGTCTCCAAAATGCAGTGCTGATACTGACAACAGGTTAGTGCTCATGTCTTCTGTGGCAATGTATTGCTTAATTTTTCACATAGTTTTAAATTCTGCTTGATCAAGGTTTTATTCTCTTGTGGAACTTTGGGTAGGTTTGATTGAAGAATGTGAGTCTACAGTTTTTACTCAGACAAGACTTCGGTTTGCTTCAAATAGAGACTTTCTTGAATAAATACATGTGCTTACATTTTATTATATATGTGTGTGTGTATATATATATATGTGCTAACATTGTATCAGGTAAGAAACCAGGAAATAACTGATGACTTTTTATTGTTGAACTTGTGGATAACCTACAAATGTTGTTTTGCTTAATGAATATGGAAGTAAAAACTGCAAAATTATTTTAGATAGTTTGTTGATCTCTTACAAAATGCCTCTTTACAGTTGTGTTAAAAGGTTTCCAGTAAAATTTGTCAAGTTGGAAAGCCTAGGAACCTCAGAGAGCATGTATTTCTCAGAAACTGTGTTCCTGTGTCTCAATCTTGTTTGGGGGCCCAGTCAAAATGGAAGTATGTTTTCCTAAGCAGGATCTGTATTTAAACTTTTATAAAGGGCTAATTTTAAATAGTAAGAGAAAGAGCTTTTTCTTCATATGGGGGTGCTATATTAATTCCTACAAGATTATACCACTGGTAACAGTTCACATAAAATGTCCTACATGCCAAATGAGGGGATGAAGATTCAGGGCTATTGTGAGAAGATTTCTCCCATCTTTCAGGGCTTAGTATGTGAATACACATTTTTAGGCAAATTAATTCATACTTATTCTGAATTAGAATTTTCTATATCAAATGGCTGTCATAATGATAAACCATTTCATGGATTAATCTCTCAGCATTAAAAAAATGGGTAGTGTTTTTTTAAGATGTACAAGCTGACAGCGAAGTCCAGGGCCACACAGAAAATGGGTAGAGGCTAGATCTCTTCCATGTCCTATCCACTAGTTGACAGATGGGAATGGTGAGACAAGTGGAAAACAAGTGCTAAAAAGTGGGAAGATTTAAATATGAGTAAATAATCTGTTGATTCATCTGGGAATCACAAGTTACTGCTCTTGACAAAGAGTTTCAGAGAGTGGCAGTTGGTCTTTCCTAGGGGGTGAAAATACATTTATTTTGTTCAGGCACAGGAGTATGAAAGAAGGGATGTGGTTGTTATTCTTGTTTTTCTCAAACTTGATCTGTAGCCAGATTAGTCAAAACAATGTAGAATGGTGTCAAGATAACCAAGCTGGCTCATTTCTTGTTACCATAGTTATATTAGCATGTTACCAAAAAGCAATTTCTAGTAGCCTGCTCTGCATATACTCAAGTCAAGATTATTTTAACTTCAGTCCAAGACGAATAAACACATGCAACCTGGTAGCTAGTCTTTATAAGATTTATAAAGGTATATTTCTGTGCATCTTAATATAAAGATCTATTGCTTTTTTCTTTGCTTTTTTTTTATCCGGGGAAAGTAAAGTTGGTTTTACAAAGACCAAGGTTAGACGGGCAGATATGATGTCACATTTGGATCTAGCACAGGCACAGCTTGAGTTATTCACACTATCATGGGAAAATAAAGGTTATTTAGGATACAGAACAATGCCGCAAGCCCTTGACATTTGAGCATTTTTCTAGTGAGTTTTGCCCTTTTCATTCTACATTCTGCAGCTGTAACTGATGTAAAGTCATGAGACTTTTCATGTGGAAAAAAAACGGCAAGTTGAGTTTCTTCATCATTACAACAGTTAAGATAAATATGATTTCTTTGAAATTTTAGTGGAAATCTGAAGAGATTGTAGGCTGAGATTTATCTGAATGAGAGAGAAGCTCCAAGGACAATATGACTTTTCATGTCCTAACATACTTTCACACACAGTTTTAGGAGTTCGCTTTTCTTTTACCTCCTTGCGTCTTCCTAACAGCAGCTCAGCTGTTTAATCTCTAAATATTCTAATGAATATTCATATCTGTTTTCTTTGCTATTGGTTGTAATGAAATACCTTGGAAGACCACACTTGCATTTCTCTGTTCAGTTTGCAGTTTTTCAAGATACACCATGATCAAGTTTGTTTATTATCCATAATGGCACACCGATGCTCCTGTTTTTGATAGTGAGTTTGCTCTTGAAGTATAGATTTGCCAAGTCTCCTAAACTTTCTCTCCCTTTGAAAAACTAATATCTAAATCTTAGAAGCCTTGAGGTTTCAGTTCTGATATATTCTGATACGTCTGACAAAGATGAGCCTGACGGAATGTGCTGGCCACTGTGTCTTTGCTGCACAAAAGAAGTCATTTTGGCAGATGAGATTACATTTTAGCAGGTGGTTGAGATTATAGTTCTCTAACCTGAGTATCAGTGGTAGTGGACAGGTCAACTGCCTGGGCCAGAGTATGGGCTGCATGGGAGAAAATATCTCTGCTCCTTTCCATTTGGGCTGGTACAGAGAAAGTGTTGAAATTCCTCTACTGCTGTTCCCCCACCATTGGTCCTGGGATGATGTGCACTCAGATGTCGCCTCATTCCCAGCAGTACTTTTACCCTTCTTAAGGCATCTTTCTGTTCTTCTGCTCCTAGTAGTTGAAAGGGTTCATGCCACTGTTTAGAGAGGATTGAGGATACCTGTGATTTTGGTTGCACCAGTTCCCCACTGTACTTTCTGCCATCCCTGTTGGGGAGGCTTTGGGGAAAGTAGGAAGGCAAGCATCTGCATAAGGGGATCCTGCAGCACTGCTCAGTGCTCTTGAGTTGGGTTTGCTCTCCTGCCTGGTGTGTGGTGCTCCTGCTAGCACCTAGGCCAGATGGGGTGGTGGCAGGCAGCTGCCTGCATCAGTCTAGCAGGAGACAGGACATTCCACAGTTTGGAGAAAATTGTTGGTTGTGATTTTTAGAGTAGCTTCTGAGTGTTCTGAGCTGCAGAGGATGGAGAGAAAGACAGCTGGCTGTGATTTGCACCAGAATTAATCACTAGTATTTCCTCCCAGTGAAAGCTGAGTGCCTCTTTTCCAGAGTGTAGTTGTAAAGCACTTGTTAGGAATGGAGACAACAGTAGAACCTACTTTTAAAACTTCTTCCAGAATTCTATCTTGTTTTGTTTACTTGAATTCATTTGCTGCTTAAAATGCTTGACAGCCATAGTGCAGTCCTGATTTACATATATTATAACAGTAATACCATCCAGATTTTTAAGGTATGAACTGGGAGTTATGTATTTGAAATTAGATTCTTGTCCTTACAAATATTTTGCTTCTCAAATATTGATGTCCTGAAATAAATTTTAAATTATAGATGTGAATTTTGTACTTAGTTAACAGACATTATAATTATGTAAACACTCCTGTCAAGGTATACACATAACATTTATTACAGTCATTCAAAATTCCTGTGCCAAATGAAACTTGATACACTCTATTGTGTAAATCATTATTGTTATATTTACAGTCTTTTAAAAATATCAAGTTTTCTTTCACGAGTGACATAGTTGACTTAGTCTTCAGAAAATCAATACTTTCACTATGATTGAGTCTTTCAAGGATTTTACTGTGCATCCTTCTTTCATTCATGTGCATTACTTTGAAGCTTCAAGCTATTGTAGTCTTCTCCATGGCTTCTCCATCACTTTTTCTAAGTAATGTTTCTCAGATGTTGAAAATTTATCAGTTTTCTTCTCAAAACTAAACCATGGATTTGTTTATTCATACATGAATAGCTGGACTTTGTCAATGAGTAGAGGGACTCTTTGTTAGGAACTGCAGTGACAGGACAAGGGATAATGGGTTCAAGTCGAAGGAGGGAAAATTTAGGTTAGGTATTAGGAAAAGGTTTTTTCCTGTGAGGGTGGTGAGACACTGGCACAGGTTGCCCAGGGAAGCAGCTGCTGCCCCAACCCTGGCAGTGTTCAAAGCCAGGCTGGATGAGGCCTTGAGCAACCTGGTCTGGTGGGAGGTGTCCCTGCCCATGGCAGGGGGTTGGGACTAGATGATCTGTAAGGTCCATTCCAACCCCTTAACATTCTATGAATCTATGAATGTCAAAAACGTGTCTGCAACAGCTCAATGAGAACTTTCCTGCTG
>NW_008675175.1:12712-27079 GCF_000695815.1 Acanthisitta chloris
GGTATGTGTAGATACTGAATTTTCTGGAGACGCTGTGGTGGAGTGTGGTAAATTGAGTCTGAGCCTGTAATTATAATGTGTTATGCCCATTTACTGATAGCTTCTAGCCCCTCAGTAATTGTGGCACAAGCTCAGCCAGGTTCACAAAAAACCCCAAAAAGGAAGTCTTCATTATTTTATGACTGCTTGGCTCCACCTGCCGCAGAATAGTTACAGGATCAATTTTAAGATTTACTTCATGACTCCTTCTTCAGCCATTCATGTCTGGCATTTCAGACCAAAATTTTTTTAAATGAGACATTTTGACAGGAAAATTGTTGCAAGTATGAATTCAAAATACCTCAAATTATTAGACTAATTAAAAAATCTAAAATCTTAATACTATATACTCTCAGGTAGTTCTACAGAAAACATTATTTAGGACTGATTGGTTTTGATGATCAGGCCTGTGTCCTGCAGAAACTTGGTACAGAATCCTACTTTGATTATCACGTAAATCCATATATTTATTAAATATTTTATTTACTTTGGACACCAATGCTATTTTCAATAGAAAGAATTGTGTAAAGGAGAGAATTTTTGAGGTACCATTTCAATATATATCAAATCATTGTTCCACAGCTAATTCTTAATCACCGTTAATAATTTTGAATGGTTCTGCTGTTCCTATGATTATGCCTGTAAGACATGCTGGACTTCCAAGTAACATTGACTGTATTCTTTTCTTCCCTTGCTATACATTTTGATAGTTTCAAAGACAGCATGGAGAAATCATCGTCTTATTCTGACTGGCTAATAAATAATAGCATTGCTGAACTCGTCGCCTCCACAGGTCTCCCAGTGAACATCAGTGATGCCTATCAGGATCCTCGCTTTGATGCTGAAGTAAGAGATTTTGAGACGTGTAAATGTGCTTCTTTTTCTGACATTGCAACAAATAGAAGAATTTTATCATTATATCCAAGTGAATATTTATTTTGAATTATTTTATCTATCCATTATGTGTTCCTTCCGGTCTTCTGGTGTTGACATGACTTTAGACAGTAAACACAGATCACTGAATGACTTTAGGCAGTTACTTTGTCCATTATTCTTTTTTTGTCCTATTTATAAGTGATAACTTCCTCTACCAAGTGCTTTGATATTTATGCAAGCTGATTTTTATTGCTGAAAATGTGTTGGTGTTCAGTATTAGCAGCACCATTGTTGTTAGCCATTGTGGTGACTGGGGCTGTACACACACAGAGTGTAAACAACTGATATCAAGACAGACAAATGTCATTTGTGATCTAACTCAGCCAACTAACCTTTTAATTTGCTCGGATACACACTGGATTAGTTATTTCTTCAAGGTACATATCACTCCCAATAAAAGTTGTTTATGTATCTTAATGTATTCATTCCAGCCTCAGTTAGAAAGGTGTAGCTACAGCTAAAAATGTATATGTATACTTAGCATCTAAATAAATGTTAGAGGCATACAGAAGGGCAACATCTTCACTGAATTCTATGCAGTGAAACAGTATTACTGTGGGGGACTTGGCCAGCTGTTGGGCAGCACATTAATCAGTGGACAACCTTGGTCAGGAAGCTTTCTAAAATATATTACTACAATAAGTGCACTTGGAAGTGTTTCATGTTGAGAGTTTGCTTGGTCCCCATTTTACTCCATGTGTCATTAAAGTGATTATCTCTCAAACCAGGAGAATTTGTTGAAACAAGAAAATTAAAAGGGGTGTGCTGTCAGAGCTGCATTGATGCTATTCTGTTCAGACTTTTAATAAGTACAATTAATGCTTTGGGTCTTTAGATATGCTAATATAAAGCATGCCAATCCTTGATGTGTTTGCAGTTGTACTTTTGTTATGCCATGAATAATTCAGCTGTCTCTTATTTGTTTCGCAGTTAGTCTTCTCCAAGTTGGACAGACTGCCCAGTTTATATAGAGAAAAATAAAACAATACAAAGAGCAATAAAAACAATACAAAAGGCAATAGTTTTCTTTTTTGATGGGTTTCTATGGAAATTTAATTCCTGAATTCAGTTTTTGCATTCAATTATTTCTACAGTCAAGTAAGAGGAACATAATCCCTTATGACTTAGAATCAAACATACATTCGTAGTTATGAACAGAGATTCTGTTCTCTGCTTCTGTTAAAAACAGTTTTTTCTCAGAACACTAATTGTCATTTTCAAATGTTGATGCTCAATTTTCAATTCACTCTCCAAGAATTTAATGCCAAAGTATTTATTTGTTCATTTTAAGATATACATCTGAAGCAATTTCTCCCCTATTCCCAAGGATTTTAGGTGGCACTCCACACTGATTAGAATGATGAGTGCTGAGTACGTATAAATGAGCAGTAATCTAGTTAAAACCTGAGTTATATCTTTTGCTAGCTAGGAGATCACAGTGATCCCATCCTGCTTTCAGTATATGAATTAGTGCTGGTCTTTTACTTTTCTTCTAATACAGAATGTCTGTAGCAGTGGCAGTTTTAGTAAGAGAACATCTGATCTTCTGTGAGTGGGCTTATACCACTCTCTAATCTCTTTGGAAAAAATATTTCCTGTTCATCAGGTTTTGCAGCAATGCCACTAAAGAATAAAGCTTATTAACTGTAGAAAAGAGAGAATCAGCAACAATTATAATAAATTTTGAAGTTTTATACATTAGATAGAAAACAGTAAATGAGGCAGCAAATTGTCATCAGAACAGAAAGGACCAGTTATATCAAATCTTGGGTTTGACTCCATCCTTCCATTTCTTACTAACTTGCACTTCTGCACAATTCCCTGCTTACTCTTTCCTTTCTTCTGAAAATGCATATTTCCTGTAAGTCTTTTAAAGCTGCTTTGCTAAGTCCAATTTCAGTTTGACAGTTGGGAAGAGTATTTCTAAGGCACACTTGTTCAGTGGAAGTTGTCTCTAGTAATCCACCAGTGAAGGTGGTCCAGGATTTGTCTGGACATTGCCTCAATTGCAGTGTGTCTTTAATGACAGATCACAAATAGGGCAAGCTTTTGGTGGCAAACCTGGTGATGTTTGTATTTTCTTTGCCAATTTTTAGGATAATCCTTTTGACTTTTGATTACTGTGAATGAGGTGTCAGCAGATTATGAGCGAGAGCTGATCCATATGGAATGACATTTGTATTATTACAATTGACATTTCTATTATTACAATTTAAAAGGCTACAAATGGCACCTACCACTAATGGAAGCTCTCATTTCTACCTTTTAGGCTGACCAAATTTCTGGCTTTCACATAAGATCTGTTCTGTGTGTTCCTATATGGAACAGCACCCACCAAATAATTGGTAAGAACTTCTTCATAGCTGCGTAATTTCTGCTCTAATGTAAATTTCGTTCTGTCTTTTTAATTCTATGTTCCTTTTTCTTCTTTTTCCCAGCTGAATATTGTTATGAAGTTACGGTACCTAGGATGCATGCTAAGTATCCAAGAAGGGATGTTTTGACTTGGATACTGTATGGACTTTTTCAGCTTCCCAATTGTGTCATTGTTACATTATATATTGTACTGAAACTTTAATGAGATGAAAACAGAAGTTCAAACAATATTAGCAGAAAATGTTTGTTATGCTTTGATGATTTTTTTTGGGTCTCCCTCTTCAGTATACAACTCTGGCATTTGTTTCTGCAGTCAAGCAAAGTGGTCAGTTCCCTCTAATAATACACACAGTCAGGGAAGACTTACTGGAGGGGCTGTGGCAGCTGTCAGAGTTGCCTGTTGCAGTTGTGTTTGCTGAATCAGGATGTGACAGGATTTTATTGCATGGCTGATAAGATGCTTCCCAGCTATGCTACACCTGCAGTTGGTCCTGTGTTATTATTTTATATATTCCTGATTTTGGCACAAAAAGGAGCACCATTTGTAAATAACAGTGTCAGATTCTTCTGCTAACTTTCCACAGAAGAGCTGATGTCAACAGAATAGCAATTTAAACGCTCAGGGCAAGAGTTAGATGCCTGTGTGTTGTCGCTCTCAGTGAGAGCTGAGATCAGTAGTGCATTGCTGAAGGCACTTGGTGTCATGCAGGATTTGCTTCTTTAGGAGAGATGATATGAGAACTGAGTCCTTTAAAAATACATCTCATTGTTCGTTGTGAAGTGTGCATTATCTTAAAAAAGTAGAAAGAATCTGAACCCTTGACCACTGATGACTCTTGGAGTGTTTTTCTAAGGGCATATTGTAGCTAAATGAAATAGAATAGTTTGTTGCAGTAGAAATTAGTATTACTTCAGCCACAGACAAGAGCTTTGGCCACTTTTTCAAGTAATTTAAGGAAAATGCATTTTTTTTCCATTGGTTCAGTAAGTTAATGGACCAGTCATGAGTAAAAAAAAGAAAGACTTATATACTCAGGTGATGCTAAACCAATTAAGATTTTAGGAATGAAGGTACCGATTCAGCAAATTGTCCAAATTGCTAGGACAATTTAAGGATTGATGTTAGCAAAGTGCTCAAGTTCTTTCCCAAACAGATCTTTAACCTTTTGTGAAAAGCATTGTGAGTAACTTTTAGATTTGCAGTGTTGTACTAGAGAGTAAAGAATGACAGTTGAAAGTAACAAAACTGAATGCTGGCATCAAAACAATCAGCATGTTTATGGCTGTTTAATGTTTAATGAAGAAATATTTACAGTTTTGCTTTTCAGTTTGAAAGATGTATTTTGCATTTTACCAATGAATAAAATAGTCTGCATTGTGAATTAATGAATGAAGATTATAATTCATATTAACTCTTTCTAAAGGGGTAGCTCAAGTGTTGAACAGGCTTGATGGGAAATCCTTTGACGATGCTGACCAGCGACTGTTTGAAGTAAGAGACATTATGATTTTTAGCATGAACATATTTTTTCAGCAGGGTTTGGTATTTCTGGGTTTGATATTAATTCTGAGAACTCCTCGCTTCATAAGATTGCATCCTCATTAAAACAAGTTTCTTGCCTCTAATCTCTCTCATCTGGAGGCCAGTGATTTACCTGCATTCTTAAAATAACCTGTCTAAGCATGATTATTCCTAATATTTCCATGCAATTCCTTTTAGTGATTAAGCCAGCATTCATCTTTGTGTTTATATTAAAATTGATTTATAATTGACTTCCTTTTTTTCTCTTTTCCAATTTTAGGCTTTTGTTATTTTTTGTGGCCTGGGTATCAACAACACAATTATGTATGACCAAGTGAAGAAATCCTGGGCAAAACAGTCTGTGGCTCTTGATGTATGTGTACATCTTCATGAAACCTTTTCTTGCTCATAAGTGTCATATATAAAGGAGCTTAATGCTTCTGAATTTCCTGTAGCTAGCATAATTTTGTGTACCTACCTCTCTGCACCTTAAGAGTGTTGTCTTAATAAGGTAGTGCTGAAGGGAAACTTTCCCAGGGTACACTTAGCTGTAGAGCTCATGCATAGCTTAAGTAACTTTGAACCTGAATTATCTTGTGTGATGCCTCTGCTTTTTACATTAGAAGGTGGAACAGTGGTGATGGAGCACCTAGTTTCTTAGAGATGTGAGTGTAGGAATTAATCTAGGCATTATGTGTATTTCCTTGTCCATAGTGTTTGATATTTAGATAGTTTGTTGGGTTTTTTTCTAGTGATGTAAACAGGAAGTAAAACTTATTGTGAAGGACAAACATTTTTAAAAAGTGATCCTCATCAATAGGGTTTTTTAGTATCAAAAGTAACAACTGTTGATCCCTTATCTAGCTTTGCTAGAACAGAGTAAAAGCAGGATGGATGGCAGCTCAGGAAGTGCTCAGTAAGAGGTCTGCTGTGGTTCAAGGCCAATGCATAATGCAAGGTCCTGTCATTCCAACACATCATGTCTGTATATAAAATACATATAGAGGAGCTAAATGGATGGAAAGCTTTCTCTTTTTTTGCCTATTGCCTTTGTAGAAATTGCCTTTCCTGTTTCAGCTCCCCTCCATTCATGGTATCTACCAGCTCCTGTACAATAAACTATAAAATGCAAAACATTTCAAAAATCTATGATTATTTAAACTTCTATAAGCAGAGTCAAAAATAGCACTATTCTCTATTATAGCTTGGAGATTTTAAACATAATCATATTGAAAATAATCTTGGTGAGAACAAAGCTGGTGTTTCCAGTATAGCTTTACAAATTTATATTACTTCTACTAAAACAATAACTAAGAATGGTTTGAATTAAATTTCAGCTCTTTTAAAAGGCATTATGCAAGACTGATAAATCTTAAAACATTCCTCTGGTGAAAGAGTAGCATCACTGAGATTTCAGCATTGTTTTAAATTTCACATGTGATAATAAAATGATCTAGTTATCCCTGATATTTGTACCCTTTGCCTATGTAACACCTTTGAGTTTATACAGAACCCGTCATTGCAATAAGGACCACAGAAATAGCACTGGCCTGAATAAGATATGAATTTCTCTCCATTAAAACAAAAATCAAACCAAACTGGATTGCTATGAAAAAGGCTTTTTTTTCTTTGCTTTAGGGTTGGAGATATTAGTCTGTGTATTGAGGATCTATCCTGTGATGCATACAGACATGGTAAAGCATTTTGAAGTCAGTAAGACTCTTTGTGTAAGAAAACATTCGAAGCATAAGTGGCTTTATTTATTATTCCTCTATATGTATTCATTTAGAGGAGACATTAAAAACTTACCTTTTCAGGCCTCCTGCAAGATCCCTTATTCTTAGACATGAATTAGTATAAGCCCTCATATGTCCCAGATATTTGTGCAATATGAAGCCTTAGAATTAATACTTCTCCTGGCAAGAAAAACAAGCAGTGCCAGATATGACACTCAGATACACAGAGATAAAAGTTAACATAGAAGTTTGTTATTTGCTACTGAAATAAAATGAAATTAAAATTTCTTGGTTTAAAATACAGCTTGTAAAGTACTTTGTAACACATAGAGTAAAATATAGCTTGCATGTAGAGTATAGGTTTGATAAATGGCCACTATTCTTCAGTGAAGAATAATTCTTTCTCTAAATGAGCAACAGCACTTGATAATATTTGTATAAAGTCATGGAATATACAGCACAAAATACTGAACAGTAGAATGGTATAAGCTGAAGGACTGTGAATACATTTTTCAGTAATAGAATACTTCATTAGTATTTACGTATCAAACTTCAATGGCAATGAATGGCACTTGAAAATTACACTGATATCAGGTGTAAAATAAATCAGTTTGATATATACAATACAGTTTTTCATATAGAATTCTCACAAGAATGACTAATAACTATATTATTTGCTTAATATTTTTATATATTAATATGTGGAAAGTTGCATCTAAAATATATGTTATACATTTGCTATATTTTATTTATATATTTTATTTATATACAAATAAAATGACAAAAAAGACCAATATGTAAATAAATGATGGGGAAAGGTTGACAGCAGCATGAAAACCAGGCTAAATCTTATTTTTTATATTAAGGACACAAAATTTGCAAATTATTAAAAGATTAGAATAAGAAATTTAAGGAATACTGTAAAAATCTAGAGGGATATAACAAACACAAATAAAGGAGAAGCTTGAGGAGAATTTTGGTATTAAGTGTAATCTGCCATAGCAGAAGACAAAATTTTACTAATCTTCCCATTGTTTGAGAGAAGGTACAGTATGGCTGGATAGAAAAATAGATACTATTTGAGAAAGGATATGATGTATATGTAGTTACAGAAAGTAAAATGTGGGACAGAACAAATAAATAGGTGTCTGTTATTTATTTTTTTCTGGTGCAGGAAGGAATTCCTGTTAAAGGTGACATTTCTACAGCTGATGAGTAAATACATCTTGGGGTTTATTGCCACAAATTATTGCTAATCAGAGGCCTTTGAGATAGAGTATTTGTATGAGTAACAGAGACCTTCATAGCGGAAAACTATTTCAAGATGAGAAGCATATGTCAAAGCTTTAGCATGTGAGCAGATTGGGTGTTTCTGTGTGGTGAGGATGACCTGTCCTTGATGGAGAGTGATCAACCTCATGGACCAGTGCCTTGTCCCATGCACAGTCAGACCTTGGTGGGTACTGGACACAGGATGGCTCTTGAACCTTCTGGAGTGCTTGTTCAATGTTAGGATCATCACATAAGGATAGAATGTATTCTGTAGAAATGGATGCATACTTATAGGCAGTGAGAGGAGGTGTGCAGTACTTTGTGCATTTTATTTGATGCATGTTCTCTTCAATGGCATTGAAGAGGATGTCATGCATAGTATAGAGGTGCTGATGCAGTGATGTGCCACTTGTACAGGCATTAAAGCTTTACAGTATAGCAAAAGGCATTATTTAA
This sequence comes from Acanthisitta chloris, assembly GCF_000695815.1. Lineage (NCBI taxonomy): Eukaryota > Metazoa > Chordata > Aves > Passeriformes > Acanthisittidae > Acanthisitta > Acanthisitta chloris. The sequence continues at coordinate 21,050 of NW_008675175.1, forward strand.
AGTCTATAAATCTATACTGTTATTTTTACATTAACTTTGTTCTCTTTTGACTGTAGAACTCCAGGAGAACAATGTAGGAATCCTTCTAACATTAAACTACTTACTGTAACCTCTCTGGTTCAAATTGAAGGAGGGGAAATTTAGGCTAGATATTAGGAAAACGTTTTTCCTGTGAGAGTGGTGGGACACTGGCACAGGCTGCCCAGGGAAGTAGTGGCTGCCCCAACCCTGGCAGTGTTCAAAGCCAGGCTGGATGAGGCCTTAAGCAACCTGGTCTGGTGAGAGGTGTCCCTGCCCATGGCAGGGGATTGGGACTAGATGATCTGTAAGGTCCATTTGAACCCCTAAAATTCTATGATTCCCTATAAAATTCCCTGCAACATAAATGTCAAGTGTATACCTGATAACCTGCAATTAACTATTATAGGCTGTCATTCAGAACTGAATTACCACGCATAAATATTAATTAAATTTGTTTCAAACATAATTGATTAGACTGCAGTACAGAGTTCTGGTATTTCTGTTTGTCAAGTCTACAAAAATGGTTTTTTATCTTTTGTTCTGGGGCAGGTGTTGTCTTACCATGCAACATGTTCGAAGGCAGAAGTTGATAAATTTAAGGTAAGATTTAAGTTTCTGTTCTTCCCTCCATTGTAGTTATTGGTGTAGTTACCATGCGTTTGTAAACTGAAGATAAGATTATTGAATTATTGCTGGAATCAACATGCTAGAAGACCATTCCAACACTGTAGCCAGCAGAAAATACTTTTGTGTGTGTGATATGTTGTGTACTGTGTTTGGCAAAAAGAACACTGAACACTGTGTTGAAAGAGAGGAAAGAAAAGGATAAAGAACCATCAGTTTTTTATTTTGTTTTGTATTTTCATTCACCTTAGAGTCGGCACCTGTAATGTAGTTTCTATGACTGTCAAGATTCCACCAGTATCTGTGCACATACTTCTTGGTTGCTGTCAACCAGTGAAAGACAATTCTCCTTCATGGTCTATGTAATTGGAATAACAGCCTGCTATGTTATTCTTTGGACTTAGATGTTAATGTGATGAGAAGCTATTCTACTTCTTTTTCCCAGGTGACTTCATTAATAGATTTGCCAGTCTCCAAGTAAGAAATGTCTTGTCATTATCCATTTACCTTCAAGGCATGCAACTACCCATTAAATGGCTAATGACAAGGTAAAAGGAAATGAAAAGCATTTATTCATTAATAACCCTGAAAGATACATTTTTATAAAGAACACAGGTGAGAAAATAAGGAATATAACCAAAATTTTTCCCTTTCCTATATCAAGTTGTCTCACTTTCAATTCCTGACATAATGAGTTCCAGGTAGTCTTTGTTAGTGCTTTACACCACTGGATGTAAACAAAACAAAAGAACAAAAGCCCAGAAAGCCCCAGCATGTCTTCTGGGCCTGTGACACAGAGCTCATCCCCAGAGAGAGCCATCCATCTGTGGGATGAAATTACTCCCATCTCCCCACTTGCAGAGCTCTGGCAACCAGTCTCCCTGCTGAGGTCTCCTGAGGCATCCTGCCCTGAAACCACTGCTCTCCTCTCTGTTTGTTATATTGTTATATTTTGTATAAGCCCTTTGTTATATTAGGGTCATCTTCTAGACTTGACTGGCTAATAAACCATCCCTCCCTCTGGGGGTGTTTGGGGCTAAAGCTGTCCCCTCTCTCTTTGGCGATTTATTGGCAGATGTCAGAGGAAACGTCTGTTACAATTTACCCAATGTCCTACTTCAGTCAGAGTAGTAACACACACATGATAGAAACATCTAAATGAGAGTAATGCCAATAGTTCACTATTGGCTCCTGGCTGACACAAGACCCAACAGTAATTAATGACTTTGGAGTGACAATACATTTGAGTTGACAACTTTTCAGCATATTACCCCAAACATGCTCTAACTAGACCCCAGCAGCTTGGAAATAATTACATGTTCTTGCAGTACAAGTGATGTATTTCTCTCTTTGTCATCTTATTTTTTTTATAGCCTAAATAAAATGTTTTTCCATTAATTTTTATTTGCCGAAGATCTCAACAATATTCTGATAAAAAGTGAAAAATTGCAAGTGTACTTGAAGTTTATTTTTCCTGTGGCTTTTACCAGTGAATTAATTTTATTTCATTATAGAAAGCCTAGCATGACTAGTTGATTTTTCACTTGAATTTTTTTCAGTAGTTTCTTAGTGGAATTCACAAATTTACAAATTCACAAATATACCTGGTATCTTTTTAAGAACTAAACATAATCTCTGTGACCAGGTTCTGTAAAATAAATAACATTTATTTCTGTTTCTACTAATCCCATCTAAGAACTACTGAAAAAAACCCCCAAACAACTAACCCACCTTAATAAGAAACCTTTGAGAAATTAAATAGCTTTCTCCAGATGCTTGGCTGGGAAAATGTGCAGAGCACTAGTGGTTGTGGACCTGGAAAATACAGAGGGAAGCTCACAGTATGGAACAATGAAACATAAGTGTATGAAAATGGAGTGTATGAAAATGGACCATGTCATGCAGTTGGTCAATTCCGTATCTGGAATAGAAATCAGATATGGATTATTTTCACGAACAAAACAGCAACCTAGATTCACATTGAAGAGGATTTGCACATTTTTTAAGAGATTCCACTTGTGGTGTTACTAGAATATAACTTTCATAATAAAATCTGAAAACCAAGTTTAAAGGTGCTTGTATGACTAGAAATTGTTCTATTAATGAATCCATGGGTTTTTTTCTCAAAAGAGAATCCAGTTATGTGACTTATTACTGTAAAATCCGTGTCACCCGTCCTTTTTGTTCTTAGCACTTCAGCTAGCAGGCACACATTTCTCTGGAGGGCAGTGTGAGCAGGGCTGTGTGAGCTCAGATGCAGTGTGGGCTGGTGCTGCTCTGCTGACCTGGTTGGACCCACTCAGTCTGCTGCCTGCGGCCAGGGCAAGTGGGAGGGAAAACGCAAGCCTGAACCTAATGTGAGCTTGTTTTAGCGAAAAGAGAGGGGGCTTTAGCCCTCCAGGTAGACACAGGACTGCAGAGATCTAGATTCAGAGTTTCAGCAAATTCCTTAGTCTCTGCAGGTAATAATCTGGCCCCAGGGAAGGTGATTTCATCAGGACATTGCTGGCTTCACCTTTGTTTGGCATTGGTAAAGTTGCATAGACTGTTTCCTCTGCCACCTTCCCTCTATTGTTTCTTGGTAGCCAATCTTTTGCATTGTGTTTTCTGATAAAGCAACATCTCTGAATTTAAGATCCAATCCTCTTTTAATGCTAGTTTAAAATGTAGGTTAAGTGACAACTTGAGTTGTTGTGCAGTATAAAATAGGTCCTTTTCCCTGAAAACGTGGAGGTTTTAAAATGGGAGAAAACATGGAAGCTTAATTGATAGAGTTTCAGTAATAACAGGCAATTGAATGTGAATTAATGATTAATCAGAATTAATTTTCTGGTTTCTATGGTTATTCTTGTATTTGGAACATGGACTGTACTTCCAGGTTCTAAGAAAGAAGGTGAGGCTTTTGCGAACAATTTATAGGATTAAAACAAGAGCAAGGAAAACATACAATTTATAATAAGTATTCTATATAGACTATCGTTTTTCCTTTTTTTTGCTACTAAATATTTTTCAACTTTAGGGGTTTTTTTTAGATTTAGATTATGATGACTTCCAAAAAATTACTTCAATCCAATATGCTGTAAAATGCATACAAATTACATAAGACTTTTTAGGTTTTTTGATACATGTGCATTGCTGTGATAAGAGACATTTCTGATACTATTCTTCCAGATACAGGAAGAAAAACTATACTTTTCACAAACATTTGCAAGTAAAAGAAAAAGAAAATCCACCTGGAGTGCAAACTTTTCTTGCTTATCTGAGAATGTCTGGAGTCTTCAGCCTGATTTATCACTATGCTTCTCCTCACTTGCATCTACGTAACTATGCTAAATTCAGACTGAGTTTTGGCAGGATAAGCTAAAGTAATGCACCACTGAATCATGTCCATAGCTATAGTAATTTTATTTTTCAAGAAGTTAGGAATAGATCTGATTTTAAAAGCTGTGGCAACTCAATATTTCAGGCTAAAAAGACCATACTGTTTTTTCCCTCGTGTCCTAGTGCTAGTGCTTAGCTATAAGCATCTGTGTCATTGGAATAGAGAAATGTGAGACTAGTGAAGTCTGATTAATCTAAGAATGATGCTATCCTACAGCATCTTCCTGTAATGCCAGATTTCTTCTTATTGATATTCAGTCTCTCCAAGCCTAAAAATAGTTGTGTTTTAGACAAATATAGAAAGCTAAGATACATGAGTAAAGAATGCAGAATTGTGTCCAGGACAGGGTATTTATAGCAAGAGTTACTGACTTCTGTGACAGTAATGAACAAGTCCAGTGACATAGCAAACAGTCCCACAAACACACATCAACTTTAAATTTAACTAATAGAGTTTCCAAAGAGAATATGTAAACACTGTCCTATTATGGGTAATATACAAGAAGCTATTTTTAAGCAGCTAACCTAATTGCACAGCTGTGAATGGTATAAGCCATATCAATATTTAATGACTGTGATGCATTATTTATAGCCCTGTGAGAGATTCCTTTTTTTTTTAGGTCAAACATCACACATGAGAGATACACAGCAGAAAATAATCTATCACCTGCTTTTACAGAATCAATTCAAAATGTAGTGTGAATAACAATTCCTGCACTTCTCAATTTTGTGGCCTAAGGTATGGCTAGTTAAGACCTGCCTTCACATAGAAGAGGCTTTTGGGTCTCTCTTCAAAACATTCATTTAACTAAACAAAAATGGAAAGACTTGAACCAAAAATAGAAACAACTTTTAAGACTGCTACTGTATGTGACTACGTAAACAGCTGAATCCATGAAAGATGATGGATCTGAGTGAATTTGGTACTTGAAGTGAATTACATGTATGATTTAAAATGAATTTGTTATTCATGTCTTATGCACCCTGAAATGCTTAACAGTGGGCAGCACAGTGAAAAAGTTGAATTTTATGTCCTAATTTTATCTCCAATCTCTGTAAGGACTGGAAAGCATTCCTAGTCTGTGTTATTCTCTGCTCTGACACCACCTTTTAATTCAGAACTATTTTAGTTACTTTCATACTCTTGTAATTAAATCATTTGTAGTGGTTTATAATAATTACTTTCTAGTCTTCCCCAGTAATTAAATTTCAGATAGATGAGCTGCTCTTTGTGTTTCAGACCATTTATGAGATACTGCCATAGAATATGAGGGTTTTATGCATTGATGACAGTGCTGGTTCCATCTGTTTGGTACCATGGGTTTCCCAAGAACCAGAGACATGTAGTCACACTGCAAAGTCAGTATTACAAGCCATGGCCCCAGCCATGCCTATGGTGAAACATAGACAGTTCTGTGGAGACCTGCAGATCTGTCTAAGTGCATGAAGCTTCAATGTTTTCCACACTGTCCTCCAAGGCTAGTCACAGCAACTCTAGGACTCCACTTTGGCTGTCACAGGGTGTGCACTGGCACTGAGCTTTATCCCAATGCTATTCCAGATGCTCAAGTTTCACTGAGAATAGCAACAACAGGAAAAAAAAAGTAAGGAGAAACGTTGAGGGTAAACAGGGATTACGTGTTAATATTGAACTGTGATCCCTTTTTCCCTTTTGAGAAAGGCACATGATCACAAGAGGTAAAATACAGTTTATTTCTCTGCTTTTCCACATGCACCACCCAAATAAGACAAGACCTAAAGTGCAGTGTTAAGTCTCATAATTCATGAGACCAAGGTATTACATTATTTCATACACTTTGACATGTGCCTATGCCTTCAGTTGTCATGCAAATTAGAAGTCAGGAATATATTGCATATACTGAAAATTAATAAAAATAATAAATAATGATTAAAAATAAAATACTGAGTGTTTATATTAGTTTCTGAAATGTAAGGCTGTCATCTGTTGGCTTCAGACAGGGAATGGCATGGAGAAGAGAAGTA